>NC_143218.1:9846224-10141953 GCF_030267445.1 Bombyx mandarina
GCTTGTTTAGCCATTTTCTTGATAATAATGTCGAACGAGTTAAATTAGACGAGACGCCAACTATTTTGCACGTGGTCTTTTTTAACAACCACGCTCTGCTACCATGTTGAGGTTGTTTTTAAATAAAGGAGACCAGTAGTGCTCTAGACAAATGTATTTACGAAAAAGGGAGGAAGGGAGCCATGACAGACACATTTATAGAAAAAACCATAGACTACTATAAATCTGCATTATAAAATTACATGCAACCATAGATTACAACAGTTATAACTTCTGTTATTTTTATATCTATTTTTTTTAAATTGCAAAATAGAAACAACCGTTTGGAAAGTCGACAAATTGTTACAATAAACACTTCCAAACATGACCTTGGTCTGAGCGTTTTTAGGAGCAGTGAATGCTCCATTATTGTTATAGATATTTGTTTGATGTTTAATATGTTTGACATTATTAAACGTGAGATTATATTTTGAAATCATAAATGGTTTTTTTTATTATATTATTTTGGATCACCATAAGAGCTCAGGGTCTATAATACTCAATATTATGAGATAGACAATTTAAATTTAAATTAAGTATTGTTTTGTACTACGAATGGTCCACTGTTCACACGGGTTTTTTCCATAGACGGGTGGACGAGGTCACAGCCCACCTGGTGTTAAGTGCTTACCGGAAGCCCATAGACATCTATAACGTAAACACCGCCACCCACCTTGGGATATGAGTTCTAAGTTCTCAATATAGTTACAACGGCTGCCCAACCCTTCAAACCGAAACGCATCACTGCTTCACGGCAGAAATCGGCAGGGTGGTGGTACCGATCTGTGCGGACTCATAAGAGGTCCTACCACCAGTAATTTTTTCTAATAGTTTCTAATTGTTTAACCTGTCCACCCGTGCGGGCTCAAAATGCGTTCCACTAACAGTAGGTGCAAAGTTATAATGGTGGGACTAGTTAACATTATGGTTGAGATTATACGGATAGAAGGACATCTGATGAATTACTAGGAATATTCGCCCAAAGTCAGCTTGTTATTGAATCAATGTAACATTTTTATGCGATGAAAATATTTGCGGCCACATCCCGTCCATCTAAATCTAGCCGTAAGACGAAAGAAAGCAGCGACAATTTCATTCATTACGATTTCGTAGATAACAACTTACATTATTACACATAATGAGTTACATATCTTTCATAACTAAGTCTGTAGGAAACGGTGATGTTACACAATTTCCGCTACTGAAGAATTTTGTTATTTTCAATTAAGATCACGTAAGAATAGGTTTAAATTTTAAAGGTGTAGTGTATCCAATTGGAATTTTCTGATTCGTATACTGATATTGTTCGGTTTTCTTTCGTCATATTAATTCATTTAGGTACACTATCGTTTTGTTGGCAGTTTTATTTTAAGTTCAAATGATTAGAAACGGTAGTCTCAATATTAAAAAAAATGTCAACGTCGTGTTTTCTAATAATTTCAAAAAGTTTACACAGCTTAGACAGTGCGGTCAAAATACAGAAAACAAGGAGTTCGTATTGTAATGAATACCAATCATTAAAAATTTTAAGTTTTGTTAGAGATCAAATTCCATTAGTCATATGCGAAAACAGAAAAATTTGCAGATTTCTAAGATGATAATAAATGCTGTTGATTTTAGAATATAAAATTAATTGGACACTCGGTCCTCAACTAATTTTTATAAGCAATCACAAGCTGCAGTTTTTATTTTTTGTCATTGCTACATATAAATGACCCTGTATGTATAGTAATTTTAATTTCGTGACTTCTTCTTTTGTACAAACAGAGGTTTGGTGGTAGGCCAAACAAAACTACCACCTTGTATAATCCGATTATCTAATAAAATATCATTCATTGTCAATTAATTAAAGAACATCAGAAATAATGAAAAAAAAACCTCTTCATTTATATGTTGCCAATAAAAAAAAATCACGTTAGATCTTAATCATACATTCTAGAAAATTATATCATCCGTGGATTATTAAGTCGCAAAAATAAAAATACCTGTAGGGACGCTTTCTGTAATGCATGTAAACACCGTTACGCTCCAGCTTTACGTCAAATTTTGCCTCCAATTAAAACACACGCGATGGTTCGTTCACACGGAACGAAACGATTTTAGGGCATCACGTACAAACAAAACACAACACTAGCGTTTTGACGTTTCGTAAATTCAAATTCGGTTCGCCACCGGCACACGCCTCGCATTCCCGGCGGCGTTTGACTGACTGACGCATCATCGCCGTGGTCGCAGTGGTATGGCTTTGGGCCGGTCAGCCAACGAGGTATGATAATATCTATGAATTATCCACAATAAGGCCTTGTCCGTATTGCGATATTTCACCGCACGTTTTTTTTTCTCGTAATTCTGTAACACATTTAATCCTGCGGTAGCCGTACTGGAGATAAAAAAACCGTGCGAGGAAAAAATCTGTGATTTGATGCAAATTGCACTGCGGAATAAAATTCGCGCGTTTTGCTCAGTTTGATTGATCCCAATGCCATAAGTGGGTGAATCCAATGTTCATGACATCTTTTGATACGTCTGTCAGGCCGCCTTAGTATGAGATAAATTAAAATTTTAGTTCGGTTGTCGATTTTAGACGCGCGTCTCAGCCGAGAACTGAATTAAACTGACAAAAATAATAGGAAATTTTATTCGCAGTGCGTACTAGATGTAATTCCGATTGCGAAATTTAATACGCGAGAATAAAAACCACACGGTGAAAAATCGCTGTGCGGACAGGCCCTTACAGTTGCCTGCTAAAACAGTCCGCCGGTTTTAAATTATTAAGCAGGTAGCTTGGTCGGTGGACGGACGGATGCACTATGGCATGCTTGTGGAATAGTTTGAATATTAAGCATGTAACACGAGATGGAAATAGAACGTCACTTTTCATTGTTGTTGACTTTTGTGAAGGCATCCATTGAAAAGTTGCTACGCTTTTATGCTCTTTCCAAATTGTACATTTTAGTTTTGTCTTTTTTTTTCCTGCCTATGCTGATAGCCTTGAGAGGCTATTTCAGCTTCTCCTTGACATGTAGGTGAGCTCACGGGGCTCAAACCATTGTTGCTAATACTGGCCCTAGCAAGAGCAGTGCTTCGCAGAATCTACCACCGGCTCGGAAACGCGACCTACTGAGAAGATCCGGCGAGAAGCTCAGTGGGCTGTGTCTATGGGTTAATTTACTCGTCCGGCCCTTCGTTGCAAGCGACGGGTTCGGCGAGGACGATGACCGGTGCTTGAGGTACCTAAAAACACCGTTAATGGATCGGGAGGAGCCGTAATGACGTGTTTAGGGCGATGTCAACTGTTTGCCATTCGGTCCACCGGATCAGGTATGATTTTACTTAACGAATTATATTTAGTTCTCACTTATAATAACTCATCATCGTCGTCGTGTTTTACGGATTAGAATAATTAATAAAAATAAACGTATGACACAGCGTTTGCCTAACTCATATTTTATGGTGTACGTAGCAATATAGTTGTATGGCGCAATATTGGATGTTAGGTACTACGTTTTCGTCCATCAATCGGTTAAATCACCCATGAATGTAATGAAATTATATACACGATCTATTCTTTGGCGTACCGTACAAATTAAATGTCTTAAACAAATGTTACGATTATACATACAATTACTTTACCTTTTCAAGGTAAATGTAGGAAAATTTTAGTTATTTTTTTGCTCTGAATGGGTAGACAAATTTTTTTTAAATATTTTTTGTCAGATTAGATGTTAAGTGTTTACTGGAGCCCATAGACATCGGCAACGTTAATGCCGTAATGAAAAGATAGGGTACTTTATTTGACCTGTTTCTGACTCTATCGAACGATTGACATATCGGAATATTACTATGTAATTTATACTAAACTTAAAACGTCCGATTCACGTGAAAATTTGTACACTATCAAGGACCAATACAATCATTTTATTATTTTCACGTTTTATTTATACCCAAAACCATTAGAATACAAAAACATGAATTTATTATTTATTTCTGTTTGATGTTTAAGCCTTTTTATGTTTTTTATACATTTAGAATAGGTACTTATTATAATAAATGTATTTACGTAAAATGGGTTCTCACGCGTTAAAGTTATTCGACGAGGTCAAGGTACTTAAAATCATAATCTATCTGAGATGGTAATGAAGAATAATATTTTATACACCGATATATTTATCATTTGCAAAAATCCTAACACAACCTTTGATTTTTCTCTTTAAAACCATGCTCGGAGTCATCGTCAGTCGTATGAGATCGCATTCTATAGATATAAAAAGTGTTCTTTTTTTACATACATCACCTAAAGAAATTTAAAGAATACTAATTACAATAATACTCTAGCTATTATTACATTGAAAAATACTAGTTAAAGTTTCCCCTTATCGTTTTTTTGTTATACCGAAAATTAAAGATGGATGTTTCTAACACAGATTATTAGTTCGCACATAGTAGTATTTGTTAAAACTAAGCTGCCACAATCAGGTCTGTTGCAACAGTCCAACTCAGTTGAAGGCAGCCGTGTGGAACACACAATACACTTCACTTTCTTGGTGAGAATCCACTGTCCGAATGAGGACGCAATCTGATAATAACGGAATTATCAAAATTAGTTCGAGATTTTCATATTGTGTACTACAATGTTTGTTTCATTGACACAGTGTCGTAATTTTTATTACACAAAGTATCGTACATTATGCAAACATTTACAAGCATATATATACTACATATTATTATAATCAAAATAAAACGATATGATTCATTACGAAATTTCAAAGAACATAGTAAGCAGTTATAGTTTTTGATCAGTTAGTTATAAATAATAGATATTTTACTAAAATGCTGTTTGCTGTATATGTACTTACTTTATTGATTTAAAATCTGATGTTTCGAATAGTTTAGTTATGGTTGTCACGTAAAATCAAAGTTTTAGTGTAGTTTACAATAATAAAATGCAAATCAACCAAAAATCGACGATTTAAAAGAAACAGATAAATCCTTCATTATGGCACGGTGCAATGGATATACTGCAGGGTTGCCAGATTTTTTTTCAGCCTATAAGGGGCACTTTTTTTACCCGGGACAAATAAAAAACAAAATTATAGTGACATTCTTAATTTTTTTTTATATTTCTCCGAGAAGCAAGTCAGTTTTAACATATTTTTATCGGTCTTAACATATTTATAAAAATCAATACAATTATAATCGTACGGTTCGAACACGGGACAGTCAGTCCAGCCGGGACATTGTAAACTAAGCCTAAAATACGGGACGTCCCGGAAAATACGGGACATCTGGCAACCCTAGATATAGTAAACCAAGGAGAGCAGACGACAACCAGGAGGCTCTTCGTAAGACTCATCCCAAATTGCTATGCAGCAATAATAGGAGAACATGCTACTGAGATAAGGAAGAAAAGAAAAAGCTCTTCACGTAAAATATTCTTTGAAATATTTTACTACATTTCTAGTATACGCTTTGTATTACCGCACTTACAAAATTACCTTACCAATGTACTTACTTAGCATTGAATTTCTAACCGCAATCAACACGAATTGTTGAATATGTCGCAACAGTGACGGCCACTGGTCTTATTTACAGTACGTGACTGTGCAGTTCATAGCGACTGATATTTTGTATAATCATACATATAATCACACAGAATACCACGGTCGTAGAATGATGTAGATAGACCAATCTTATGTTACCGCATTATTCGAAACATGACGTGTTGTTTGAGAAAAAAAATCGCTTTTATACCAGTACTTTTTTATGTATGTATTTATTGGAGTCTCCACTATAAGCTATAGATAAATTTATTATTTAAAAACTCGTCTTCTAAAAATAGTGGCATAAATAGATTTTAGATATTATCAGAGCACATTTAGAAACATTTGATTCGTGGAAAATAATGTCATGTCCCTTTTTTCCTATCTAATCGTTGGTAGCCTAAGGGGCTATCCCGACTTCTAGCGCTAGGTGAGCTCCCAGACTCAACTTGAGAGAATTTCTAACACTGGCCCTAGCAAGAGTTGTTAGGTCTCATTTGGAGGCGCTCGGGCAGCTGTTAGCAAACCCCACCCCTCCTGGCTGAGCCGTTACTCGCTCACCTGTCCTGGTGAAACTGGAAAAGCCATTGGGCCACCAGTAATCCCTCATTCATAAAAGAAAAATTCGAGATCAAACTGTAAAAATAGTTTAGTGTATGTCTACGATACCTGACCCGAAAAAAGCACCCTATCTAGATAACGATTAAAACTATTTTTGCTCAATCGTCTGTAGTGATCACGTAATTGTAACGTATTCGGAACGTCGACAATAATGAATTGAAAATAATAAACGCGAAATCAAACCGTAAATTTAGTTTTTTATACTACGACACGTGAAAATCAAAAGAAATAATAATCCTGATTCATTTCTTTTTAAATTTAAAGTCTCACTCGTTTCAAACATTAAGGAAGCAATTCTACATGTTTACTGTGGGAACTTAAAATTAGTTATAGCAAGCTGACGTATCAATTTATTATTTTAGGCAGTTCACCTTCAAAAACATACCGACACGATCGCGACTCGATCCGCGCTAGTGTCTCAAAATGGTAACAGTATTGTTTTTAGCAGACTATCATACGAACGAATGACGTAATTGTATTTAAAAGTTAAAACGAAAGCAATAAAGTCTAAAATCGATTAGCAGGTTCTGAAATAGCTGCAAGGGTATTGTTTCGGCTGAGACACTAGTTGACAGTTCGTTTTGTCCTATTTGTGACTGAGAATTGAAACAAGTATCTTCATAGACAAAGGACAAGTGGCCGTGAACACATTTTTCTTTTATTCGTTAAACAAATGAATTGGTTTTATTTAGACATTCATTTTAATCTGGTATTTCTAAGAAGCTAAAACCAAAAATTCGATTTGTTTTATTTCGAAGTAAGATGTGGTATTTAGACTCTGATAGATCGACTGGCTTTGTTTAGTTGTTTTAGAGAAGAAAAAAAGAGAACTTACTGTCTCATCGAGCCCCATCTACGATGCGGAAGATTCTCTTGGTGGCTACGGAAGAAATAACACAAACAAATAAAGCAAACACAACATATAAAAGAAAAACAAGCACAGAACAGAAAAGAATACCAGTGTATTTAATGTGTAAAATGATTTTGCTTAAAAACACGCAAGTGACAAAAAAAAAAACTGTTTTGCTAAAAAAAAAACTGTTAAGCATCTACTTTACTAAGATTAGAGCAGTCTTAATTTTCACTCTGATTATACTAGACTCTGATTTAAGTTTGTAATGAAAATAAAAATACGAATTAAAGTGAATCAAGTAATAATTAATTTACCTTGGTGGAGTTCTCCTAAGGCTGGTTCTTGTCCACGAATGTCTGTTAAGAGGATTACCAGGACTCCTCGTTCCATTCTCTAACCTGTGAATGGATAAGTATGGTTTGGAAACAACCAACAAAAAAAGCGCCTTAATAATAAATTGAATCTGAATATTAAAATATTATTTTTATCGTAATGGAAATTAATGTAGTAGTAGTAAATTATTGTATTATCGGTTCTGGATGTGTGTGCAAATTTTTTAAGTCGATCCGACGTGTAGAAGTTTTTTGTTATTGCTTAAATGGGTGGACGCTTACAGAATACCTGGTGTTAAGTAGTTACTGGAGCCCATCGATATCTACAAATACAAATTCCGCCACCCACCTTGAGATATAAGTTCTAAGGTCTCAGTATAGGTACAACGGCTGTCTCATTCTTCAAACCGGAACGCATTACTGCTTCACGGCAGAAATAGGCAGGGCGGTGGTACGTACCCGTGCGGACTCACAAGATAAATGTTGTGTATTAAGCGAAATGTCGCTTAAAACAA
The DNA here is from genome assembly GCF_030267445.1 of Bombyx mandarina. Taxonomy (NCBI): domain Eukaryota; kingdom Metazoa; phylum Arthropoda; class Insecta; order Lepidoptera; family Bombycidae; genus Bombyx; species Bombyx mandarina. Next base: position 9,854,125 of record NC_143218.1, read on the forward strand.
GCCTTTCCCCCTCGATTTAGTTTAATCCATGTTATTTGAATGACATCATATGTAACTTGCAAACGTCTACTTTTCTGAAATTTTTGAGCAGCATTTATGTAAAAAAAAAAACTGTTCTTCCTTATTTAATAAGTAACTGGCTTCTTAAACAATGATCCGAGGAAACCTTTTCGATTCGACTTATTTTATTGACAAAATCGCGCAGTCACGAGTATTTGCATGTGCTAATTTCACGTGTTGCAAATCACATTAGCGCTTCAGTTTAATATTATTTGTCGAGGATTATACGCATTGTCGTGATAGTTACGATATAAATTTACCTGTCTGCAGTATTTCAGAACTGTAAGGTAATAAATAATATAAGAGAGACCAGACGAATGTGTTCCCGAGAAATATGTCACATGTTACATGAATTCAATTCATTTTTGCCCCCTGCCTATTCGTTGGTAGCCAAGAGTGATATTTCAGCTACGGCCGGACGGGTATGTGAGCTCAAGAGCTCAACCTGAGCGAATTTGCTAACACTAGCTAAAACAAGAGCAATGCTTCGTATAATCTACCACGGGATAGGAATAACGACACACTGTGAAGATTAGGCGAGAAACTCATTGGGCTGCAAGAATTTAAATAAATATTTGATTAAATTTAAATACATGTAACAAAGAGATACAAAGATAGATTTATTTGATGGTCAAACAGTTTTAGGGCCCCTTTATTTCACCAATTACAAGCGAACTCACTACTTTATTGTTGAACAGTGTGCTTAGTGCGAGTTTCTTAACGTACTCGATAGCGTAAAAGTTAAGCTAATTTTGTATGAAATTGGAACAGTGCCCCTAGCGGCAAACATACGCAAACGATCCCATTCCATAAAAATAAGAGCTAACTTTTACGCTATCGAGAACGTTAAAATACTCGCACTAAGCACACAGGTGTTCTTTTAGATCGGAACGTGCGAATGCATCGCTGTTGAAATGGGCAGAGCGGTGATATCAAATCGTACGGGCTCATAATATATCCTAACGCTAGTTAAGAATAATAAAAATATCGAAGATCTCCCCATCCACAATATTCTTCTAATAGTAGGTGTCTGTGGAACATTATTGTAATGGAGTACCAACATAAAACAGAATTAACTTAGGAAGTCTTTTACGATTCGGTGGGCCATTAAATGTATTTATGTGTGTACTTTTAATTAAAAAAAGGCATTTTATGGTGTAATAATTTTTTTTAAACTACTTTCAATTGATTGATGTTCTGGTTTAAATTTAAAATTATTGTTGTTATTTACGAACGATGTAAACAATGTTTACTCTATTATGTTGATATTATGTAAATTTATAGCGTTTCAAGACTATTCAGAATTTTCGTAATGAAATTTAATATGCTTTTATTGGAATTTTCAGTTTAGAATCCAGTATTTAACGAGAATTCTTTGTTCGTGCCTATATTTTTATTTCAGCGCCATCTATCGTCTCCGGGTTGCAATTTCTTCAACTGAATTATAAATCAAACACTAGGTGGCTACAGTAAAGCTTTGATGTACATTTGCCTTTATAAAAATGAAAAATTCATCTATGCTATGAGAACAAATTATTCAGTTTGCTTCCTTTAATTTCGAAAATACAAACAACTACATTACATAGTTTCAGAAGTGGTAAAAATTCGAATATTTTACATAAATAGTGGGTTTTTTTTTGTTCCTACCTATGCTGATAGCCTTGAGAGGCTATTTCAGCTTCACCCTAACGTGTGTAGGTGAGCTCACGGGGCTCAAACCGGAGTGTTGCTAACACTGACCCTAGCAAGAGTAGTGTTTCGCAGAATCTACCGCCGAATCGGAAACGCGACCCACTGAGAAGATCCGGCGAGAAACTCAGTGGGAGATAGTGGTCACGCACTAAGATGCTACTTAATCGTCGATATTTGAATATGGCGATAAATTTTAATTATATCTACAACGGTTCGTGCAAATCGAAATTCGTTTCGTTCGTTCGTCACTCGTTTATTGAAAGTGAAACCTTATACGCCAATTTTAAAGTACAATATGGTTTGCTTACGTGACAGGCACGTCGCCGTCTGCTTCACCGTAGCACTCAAAGTTTTCAGCATCTGATATTGAATTTCCCGGGCTCGAGTCGGCCGTTGGGTCCAATTGTCCCGGTGGCTCAGTACCGTTCTGAAAAAAAAAACGACGCTTCAATATCAAATTATAAAATCAAACATGAAATGAGGCCGTCAGCGCAAAAGAGGCCTAAACTTACCATAGTTAGCATGAGATAATGAGTTTACAATACTTCGTAGGCAAAAAAATACGCGCCAAAATGATGTTTACAAGTCATCTGTTATCTATGGATTGAAACCAGGAATAGGCCGATTTTTCATCAAAATTTATTATGTTTTAAATAAATTGCAATACATAAGCACGAATGTGAATTGTGGGTTTGGCCACTTTTGCGCTGACGACGGCCTCAAATATACTTTTGCTGATAGTTGGATGTTTTATTGATTCGTGACAAAAATGGTCGAAACCTGCAATTCCTTCAAGTAAAGGAAAGAACAGACTAGCTACTTTGCTTTCCGTATTTAATGCCTGGAAGAGATCGTTCTAAGCGATAACGTCATTGTTGTGTATTGTTTACACAAATATTCCTAATGTTACTATAATTTTTATTGTTCGTGATAAATTAGTGGAATTTCAGTGGTTTTCTACTTTTTAAATGGTTGTTATATTGTCATTTTGAAGTCTGATTAAAATCCCAAGTAATATTGACCTATTGGCGGTGGGAAGCGCAGTGAGAGAGAGCGCAGGGCATTTAGTTACAGCCGATGTGTTTCTGCCGCGTGGTAAAAATTTTCATATCGCTGAGTTGCATAGTGATTACAATGGAATTGCGATTGTGACCCCGTTTCAACGTGTTATCGTGCCTCTTAGATTGTTCCAGTATTGATGTAATATCAGATAATTTCTCGATAGCAGAGGAAAATGTTCGGAAGTATTTTTTTGCAAAATTTCACATTTATACTTTTATTATTATTATTTTGTTTTTAGCCTAATATTCTTGTATAGCTGACCCGACAAACGATATCCTGTCAAAATTTAAGATGTTCGGTTTTTTTTTTTCGATTATTCTTTGGATTATCGTGAGGACGAAACTCATGAATGGATTCTCAGATATGATGAGTAAGACTGAAGGAAGGAAGCATTCTTTGGATTGTTCTATATTAAAAGATGGAGAATGGCCGAATCGGTACATTTATATGTATGGATAATAAATTACATAAACAGTTCAATTATCGGAGCTTTACATGCTCCTTGTAAGAAGACTATCAAAACATATTTATTTCTTATTTACCTATTAATCTGAAAAGTTGGAAATTTGTGCCTCTAGTGTTTTAAGATCTAGAATATTATGATTATTTATAACATCCGATTTACCTGTAGTTTCCTAGGCAAGTTTCCCGGTGAAGACCGAGGTGATTTGGTTCGCTGGAACACGCTGGGCGCCATCATCGCCGGCACCTTGACCTCTGGAAACAGAGACGCAACGAATTAATCTCTAGGACGAGCGTAATGAATACTACAATAATCCTTTTTGTTTGACGTATAATAGCATTTTGTTGAAATGATGCACTTAATACCTACGTCACGTAGTTTATGGTCTTCGATAAGTCCAGAGGATCTGTCTTGATAACATCATGTGAGTAAGTAATGTTTTTGGTTTTCGCATAATTAACCCTTTAACCGCCATATAGGTCACCGATGCCCTACGTCTGAAGTAATTATGTTAATTTCTGTTACTAAGGCGCCGGCATATCTAATAGATTCTGAGAAAGACAAATCCGAAGATAATGAGAATGAATCTATTTCTAAGAGACCTAAAAGACTAAAACATACATTAACGAACAAAATAAGGGCAAAGTTAGGCAATCCATGCGCCTTAGTAACAGAAATGGACATAATTACTTCACTGCCCCACGTAGGGCACCCGTGAACTACATGGCAGTCAAAGGGTTAAAAATACTTTTACGGTATAATCACGCGCTTAATTATTGTTATTATATTAATACCGATGTTTCGAATACTTTATGTTTTCGTGGTCGAGCAGATGCTTGGCTTTATTCACCGTCATAGGAATATTATATGATTAATTCAGCCGTAAGTAAGATTATAACATAAAGGTTGTCCTGACTATATCCTGTTTGTATAGTTGCTTTAAACTGACGGGTTCACTTATCAGTTAGTGTTAAATAGTTAACGGAACCATTGGGCACCATATTGCGGAATACAACCACACATCTTGAGGCGTTCGGTTGTATTTTGTAATGACTGTTTCATTCAACAGTGGTACAAATAATACAGGATGTCCCTAGCTATCCGTGCGAGCTCACAACACTCTCATACCATCAGTGACGACTGTGTGATGCCTTCAATAGCACCACTGTGTGAGCGTTGTAAATGGCAACTAAGGGATCCAAGGCAAATAAGGTTTTTTTTTAAGGAATGAAGGATTACCCGAAGGCGTGTCACCAAGACAGGTATCACGGGCTCAGTCAGGAAGGGTGGGTTTTGTTAACAGCTGTTCGGGCGTCTCCGAAGAAAATTTAACGACTCAAGGGCAGCTGCTTCACGAATGCATCTACTACCGACTACTACGACTACTATCGGAATAACTACCCACTGAGGAGACCCAGCGAGAAACTCAACCGGCTAACAACTGCCAATTAATATTTACTAATGTCACTTCGTAATGTATGGCCGCTGTCGCGAAGCACTCAAGTGTCACACAAAGATGCGAAAGTTGTTACACAATACAATTCTCGTGCACGCTCTGATGTCTGTGGGCCCGATAACACCTTAACATGAGGCCGTTGACCCGGCTACGCAATGAAAAAATAACACGAAGAAATTTTAGGGGTTTCACTTTTACTACACGAATTTATTTCTTCATCACTATTTAATGGTGCATTAAAAAAATAAAATAAACAAACACCTTAAACTTAAAACGTTTTTATGTATTTTGTATGATTACGTCACTCATACCTGAGTTTGAAATTAAAAAATATTTTTATGTTTCGTCGACGGATAAATGTGTTGTAGGAAGCGTTTTTACATGACTTGTCTGCATTTGTTAAACTTATTACAATATTTACCGAGAGTCAGGTAGCTAATGGCCGATAACACTATCTTACTTCTTATCGAGAATGTTGATTAAAATTACTGTAAGACATTTTTGTAAAGAGACACTTAAGTAGCTTTGTAAGCGATGTTTGTTGGTTAGTCCATTCTAAAGAACAACTAAAAGGAAGCAGAAATACGTACAGTTTTATGGTATTGTTTGGCATCCTGCCTGTTTCTGACGTAAAGCAATCAAGCGTTAAGGTTAATAGTTCGACCTCAAATCTCAAGGCAAGGTGGCAGTATGTCTATTGGATTCCGTAACTACATATTTGTTGGGCCGTTGGAAAGTTCACCCATCTATTGCAGATCAAGCACGGTTATCCGACACCGAATTAAGATTCCTCGTATTATGTTTTTTTTTATTGCTTATGGGTGGACGAGTTCACAGCCCACCTGGTGTCAAGTGGTTACTGGAACCCATACACATCTACAACGTAAGTGCGCCACCGACCTTGAGATATAAGTTCTAAGGTCTCAGTATAGTTACAACGGGTGCCCCACCCTTCAAACCGAAACGCATTACTGCTTCACGGCAAAAATAGGCAGGGTGGTGGTACCTACCTGTGCGGACTCACTCACAAGAGGTCTTACCACCAGTAAAAGAGAGACTGACATATATACTTATAAACGTTTAAATATATAGATAATAAACACCCAGAAAAAGAACAAACAAACGTGTTCTGTAACATAAAAGGTTACCCGACGTGGGAATCGAACCCAAGGCCCTCGACGCAACAGTCAAGGTCGCTAACTACTTCACCACCGAGTCAGTCAGAATTTATAATTTAAGTCTATAAGTACGTGTTGCGTCGGCTTATGTGGGGCCAACGGCGGATCCAGGGGGGGGGTCATGGGGGTCATGACCCCCCCCCTGAGCTAGTTCCAGGAACGAACATCTATACGGACTACGGACTTCTGGATCATTTTCATTTTACACTTTGTTTTTATAACAAAGCTAAAAAGAGTTGAATGCTTATAATTTGAAAAAAATATCTCATAAAATGATCATTTGTTTAATGATCGCTGCCTACCATAAAGTATTTGATGGAACAGCTTGCAGCAGAAAAGCACTAGCTTGGCCAGCAGGAGGAGACCCTTCCACCAAGCCTCTATGAACCGTATGAGCTCGATGACGTCACTCCTTAACACCAGCACCACTCCCGAGATCGACGTAGGCATTGGTACTTCATTTGTTCACTTTAATTTCGGGTAATCACTACATAGAATAAAACAAAGTCGCTTTCTCTGTCCCTATATCTGTCTGTCCCTATGTATGCTTAAATCTTTAAAACTACACAACGGATTTTGATGCGGTTTTTTTTAATAGATAGTGTGATTGAAGAGGAAGGTTTATATGTATAATAACATCATTAAATAGTGTAGAAATCAATAATAAATTACAGTTTCCGAAGCGAAGCGACGGCGGGTCGCTAGTGTTTTATAAATTACTCCGCACAAAACACACCTTTTGAGTCTTAATTAAATAAAGGTTCACTTATAAGTACAACAAAAAAAATATTCCTTTCTAACAGAACAAGTAACGAAATTCAAATTAAAATAATGGAAGAAATTATAAGAAAGTTTAATCAAAGTACTGATATCAACATTTTTAGAATTAATCGTTCAACAGCAGAGACGCCTTAGGCGACATTCCAATTATGGAACTTTGTATATGTATCAAAGTGCAAGACAAGCATTCGATTTTGTGACTTCAAATGAAATTTTGGGATTTCGTAGTCAGTTTGTTTGTGTTCAAGCGTTGTTTTTTTTTTACTGCTTAGTTGCGTAGACCTGGTGTTAAGTGATTACCGGAGCCCATAAACACGTACAACGTAAATGCGCCACCAAACCTTGAAATATAAGTTCTAAGGTTTCAAGTATAGTTACCACGGCAGCCCCACCCTTCAAACCGAAACGCATTACTGCTTCACGGCAGAAATAGGCGGGGTAGTGGTACCTACCCGTGCGGACTCACAAGAGGTCCTACCACCAGTTCAACCGATACTTCATATCGTATGTGATGAGTCGTCGTGGCCTAAAGGATCACGCCCGGTGCATTGGTAGTAGCTAGCGGCATTTACGTTGCTAATGTCTACGGGGGGGAGGTGAGTATTTAATATCAGAGCCGTCAGCTCGTCTACCTGTCTAAGTAAGAAAATAATAATAAAATCTTCAAACTTTGTACCGCTGTGCTTAACACTTCAGATAAAGTGTCAAGCACACCAGCATAACCTAACACATAGCAGTGCGTCCGTGGTTTCAATAAATAGTTGTATTTCACAAATTTATGGAAACACATCACACGATAACACAGCTCCAGTCGGTAGTGAGTATTGAAATAAAATACCCGGTTACGCGGTATTTTCTGACAAATTCAATAAGTATAAATTAACCTTATTGACGATAGAACAAATACTAAAATTTGATGTGAACGATTAACATTATTTATTCCCTCACCGAAAATATAGTTCATACTTTATTTTAGGGCGGTATTATTACTAAATATAACCAATATACGGGAAGTCAACATTTCAATGAATTCAAATTGCTATACCATTTGATAAGAATGTTATCATTCATAATGCTTATGCGTTAGTATCGTTGTACTGATTACTTGACTAGTTATGAAATGGAAAAATTGATTTGAACGATTTCTTAGCCTTTAATTCAATTCAAATAAGGTAGAATTTTTTAAGACACTCGAAAATACTTCTAAGATTTTATAATATTATAAAAAAAAACATTTGCAATCCTATAAATAATAACCATTGTATAAGCGTAATAATTATGTATTGTACTTATTTGAAAACCCAAAAGCACTAAAACATATCGCCTTATTGTAATTATTTTCAAAAATTTCGTGTCCATATCTACTAATGGTTTAGCAAATTAAACCTAGGTATGCGTTATATATCTTGTGGATAGCTGATAGAAAAATAAGAATTTAATATAGCATTTAAATTCTTCGGGGCTGCTTTTCAAGAATTATATGCTAGTCAAGAATTATTAAGTAAATAAAATGAAAAAAATATAAAGAATACGACATACGTAATTCTTATTTATATTCGTCAGTAAATTGGTTTCATGTAATGAATGCAGCGAGTCAACGTAACGTAAGCAAGTTGATCACGAGCAGTCTCATGCGTAGCAGCTTTAATTTCGAAAGTAAATGAAAAATTGAATATAATGTTATGTTTGTATTAAAGAGGCAACGGAGCAACGATAACAAAACAATCTATAAAGTAGTTACGGGGCAATTATTATTTTATGAAATTGTAATGATTTATATTCGAAAATATTACATTAAGTCTATTAAATTTAGCATTTTTTAACGATAATAGTGTATTATGCCATATGTCGGTAATTATTGAAGTTTTACTGTAAGATTTACAATTGACTCGTCATTTATTTTGGCCCCAAATGACGTCATACATAGTAAAGCCGCGTTCAGCCACATTTTGTGGAATTCAAGCAGTTTTGAAATATAAGAACTGTCCGGTTCCCTACTTTATTTATTAGGACGATCATCATCATCAGCCTATTGACATCCATTCCTGGATGTAGGTCTTTCCCAAGGTTAGTCATAATGAAGGTGCCTAATCGATACCGCGACGATGATAATTGCAGCAAATTGTTTTGTAATGCCAATGTTCTAATGTAATTATCCGCATGCGACTAATTATTAATTGTGCTTTTTCTACTTGAACAAAAAAGTATTCAGTTTTCAATTTCAATCTATTTTTTATTTGTTTTTTATGTATCCTTACTTTTTCGGTAACAAAACCTGCCTTATTTAATGTGCTTGATTAAATGAAGAATGGTGGTTAGCTTATTGGCGCGAAATTCGTTTCTAAATTCAAATTTCGAAATGCTACATTTCTATATATTTATTTAGTAGGGAAAAACACCAGCTAATTTCATACTTATGTATTAAAAAGTGTGACTGAAAGTCAACTATGGTTTTAAAGTTATCTACTGAATAACTTTATGAAATTTTAAAATTATTTACTGGTGGTAGGACCTCTTGTGAGTCCGCGCGGGTAGGTACCACCGTCCTGCCTATTTCTGCCGTGAAGCAGTAATGCGTTTCGGTTTGAAGGATGGGGCAGCCGTTGTAACTATACTGAGATCTTAGAACTTATATCTCAAGGTGGGTGGCGCATTTACGTTGTAGATGTCCATGGGCTCCAGTAGCCACTTAACACCAGGTGGGCTGTGAGCTCGTCCACCCATCTAAGCAATAAAAAAAAAAAAAAAAATTTTTAATAATTTTAAAATCATCATTTTTTTTTAATTGTATTCTATCAACACGCAAAGAACCCGAGGTTTTATTCATGACTGATTTACGTAAACAATCCTTTTTACACAATAATCGATTAAAGTATAGCAAAAAATACGTTCGCTATTTCAATTTGTGTTCTGAAATATTAGCACACAACATCCTATCTATAAATAATAACTGGCTTGTTGATAATTAACTTGCTTTCTAGATCTGTTTTAGTACACGTATTTAAGTAACGCCAAGTTTTTGGAGTTTACTCCTTTAGAATCGATTTACATATATAGGCCCGGGGTATGAAAATTATGGGGACCAAAATCGTACTAGCATGTCACACGAAATGCGTTATGCGCATTTCGTGTGACATGCTAGTACATGCGCCGGCAGTCCGCCACAAAGCCTCGTACTGATCGCGCGTTTCTCTCATTATTGTATTTTCATATATTTGTTAGTCGTTTGTTTTGTGTCTCGTTAATTTGTTAATAATCTGTAGTGTATCGTGTTGTCGTAATATAGAACTATTTCTCGTATTGTTTCGTTTAATTTTTTATATCCAGTAAACTCCAGTCGTGCGTCGGAGCGGACACACACACTTTTTGGAGTTTACTCCTTTAGAATCGATTTACATATATAGGCCCGGGGTATGAAAATTATGGGGACCAAAATCGTACTAGCATGTCACACGAAATGCGTTATGCGCATTTCGTGTGACATGCTAGTACATGCGCCGGCAGTCCGCCACAAAGCCTCGTACTGATCGCGCGTTTCTCTCATTATTGTATTTTCATATATTTGTTAGTCGTTTGTTTTGTGTCTCGTTAATTTGTTAATAATCTGTAGTGTATCGTGTTGTCGTAATATAGAACTATTTGGAGTTTACTCCTTTAGAATCGATTTACATATATAGGCCCGGGGTATGAAAATTATGGGGACCAAAATCGTACTAGCATGTCACACGAAATGCGTTATGCGCCTAGCATGTCACACGAAATGCTTTATGCGCCTGATTGGCTCCTGATTGCGTGATGCGTGCGCGCGCCAATCAGGAGCCAACGCGCGGCCGCGTTATCGCAGGTGACGCCGGGCTGCTGCGCCGGCAGTCCGCCACAAAGCCTCGTACTGATCGCGCGTTTCTCTCATTATTGTATTTTCATATATTTGTTAGTCGTTTGTTTTGTGTCTCGTTAATTTGTTAATAATCTGTTGTGTATCGTGTTGTCGTAATATAGAACTATTTCTCGTATTGTTTCGTTTAATTTTTTATATCCAGTAAACTCCAGTCGTGCGTCGGAGCGGACACACACACTTTTTTTTTGTCGTTCTCATATTGTTTATTTTTCATTTGTGTGTGTGTGCGTAATTTGATTTTCGATAATTCTCAAACAAAAACTTTGGACCGTATAAATCAAAATGTCACTTTTTTACTGCATATATGGATGAATGAGCTCATAGCCCATTTTTTGTTAAGTCGTTAGTGGAGTCCATCACTACTAGAATCATTAATGTACTTACTCAATTAAACAACATAATCTATGCCGAAAATAAACGTGTAGTATTGCCAGTATATACTATTTACCATATTTTCTTATAGAAAGTGGAAATTCTCTATTCCTAATTTGTTTTTTATTACATAATCATTTGAACAGTGTATCTTAATTTAATATGCACTACGGCTACAATTTTACGGTAGTATAACTCCGTACATTATATTGTTAGCTTTTTTAATTAGTTTTTTGGCGTAAAATTTTTTTTAATATATAATTTCCATGGACTTGGTAATTATGTTTTTAAAACACCTTAATACGTAATTGTATAGTAAATTTAACTCAAAAGATGTATTTTATACATTTTTATTCCACGAAATACGAGCACATGTGTCACTTAAGTTGAAATCGAAATTTATATGTATATTTTTAATAAAACAATATCTTTCATAACACAACACGAATTCACTGATTTTCACAAAATTAACACACAAAACACTTTATTACTATTTACTATTCCTATTAAAACGATATATTCCAATTATTATTTATCACAAATTTTAAAAGGTGAAAGAAGTTAAATTTTTTTTGGGGGTAGTATCAATTTGGACCGCCCAAGTCAAACCTTCACAGCCGACTAAAACTTGCACCGCATTCGGTTCGTAATTATGCAACTAACACACTATTATCGAAAGACTTATACAGTCAAGTCGATAAAAACATTGATTGTTACGAATGAAATAAACGGGTGCAATTCTTGTACGAGCTTCGTAAAAAAATACTGTGGCGATTGTGAAATTGCTGTTTAGAGGTCTTCTAAACTCTTCTGAATTCGTAATACGCCAATGATTGTGTAAGACTAGAGGTGCCCCGCGGTTGTACTCCTGTTGAATTGAGAAAGAATGAGGCACATTACATTTTTTGGGGTTAAAGACTCTCTGGTGTCAAACTCTCCCCTCCACTATCAACAGACTCGTTGATACGTAAAATTACGAATCAGCGAACGCGCTTCCGTTTTTATTGCAGCATATTATTATATGTATATATACCTGGCGTTGCCTGACTCGGATCCAGGTGCATCTTTATCGTCGAATTTCATTCAAATACGTCCAGCCCTTTTCGTGTGATCAATCACACGTTTTTTCAAGGCTGTGGAATCCATTTACGTGCTTACCTACGGAGCCGAAACGTGAACGCTGACCGTGCGACTAGTCCACCAGCTAAAAGTTACTCAGCGAGCTATGCTTGGTTTGTCATTACAAGACCGAATATGTAATGAAGTACTTCGGGCTAAAACCAAGGTGATTGATATAGCTCACAGTCTCAGTAAACTGACTTCAGTTTACTTGGTACAGCCAGTACACTTGGGTAGACGTGTTCTGGAGTGGAGACCGCGAACCGGCAAAGGTAGTGTGGGACGCCCTCTTGTTAGATGGAGCGACGACTTGCACAAGGCAGCTAGCAAGACTGGATGCGTAGAACCGAATATCGGATTCAGTGGCGAGCTTTGGGGGAGGCCTATGTGCAGCAGTGGACTGCCGCAGGCTGATGATGATGAATCCATTTACGGATTCCCGGTCGAAGGGGGGTAACGGACTGGGTTATGTCGGACTCCGGCGCCTCCAGAGAGAAAGAGGGGGGAGAAGAGAAGGACCGAGGTCCTCTACCTTCCCCAATTTAATTAAATTATATGTTGCATCGTTAGCAGCATGTAATTCTGTGTAAGTATGGTGTTCACATTATATTTTATGTACTACTGATTACCCTATAGATCGCGCTCACCACGGGCGAATCGTTTATCTTACCATTAAAATCCAAGAGTGCCGGGTATGCTAATTCCGGAACTGTAAATAAACTAGCTTGTTGATGCTACTTAAGTTCTAACAGACGAGCGTACATTGATAGGATTACATTAGAAAGGAAGGTTTCCTTAAGTGGCAACGCAGTTACAGAGCCTTCAAATTACAATTAATTTGTTTTAGAAGATTTATTTATTATTTATAATTTATACGATTTATTTATTGTAATTATATTTATTACCTTAAAAGGTTTATTATATATGAACACTTGATGATGTGCGCCTAACGTCGCCCATGGATTTCAGTAATGACACTCAGATAATTCGCAGTCTACCGAAGGCAATTCAGATTTAATTTATGCCTAAATATATAGGTCAATTAAGGTAATGCTTTTGCAAGTAAGAAATTTGCAAAAAAAATGAATGCATAGATTATATTATTAGACACGTTTTGTTTCGTTGAAAAACAAAACAGTTGTACGTATTTGTTAAGTTTCAATGCAATAACACCGTTATTGTTATGTATATTACAGTGGAAATTTGAAATCGTTTAACAAAAAGCCGTTTCATTATCATTTCATTTCAACTTTGTGGCGATGACGGTCGCGCAACGGCCGCGTTTGACCAACAAGCCATTTCAGAAACTCCGTTCAAATCAAATAGACCGAAAACATATGTTGCATTATTTCTACAGTTCAGTGACCTTGGCTTGGCTTTGTCTGGTGTAGACACAGAAATACATTTTGTGAAGAATTGAATTCACGTAAGCGTATTTTTTCCAGATATTTCGAGACTTAAGCCGCTTTCGGACTACGCTATAATATAATAACATATAGTATATATTAGCGGTAGGCAGCGGCTTGGCTCTGCCCCTGGCATTGCTGTCCATGGGCGACGGTAACCACTCATCATCTGCCGTATGCTCGTCTGCCTACAAGGGCAATAATAAAAAAAAAAATTCATAGCAGAACAATATTGCACACCATACATTGTTATGGACACGTTTACGCTGTACTGTATATGTATTATTAGCTAAGTATAGGCTGCTATATTATATGAAACTATAGTATAGCGTAGTCCGAAAGCAGCTTTAATTTATTATTTTACGGCAAAAATCTGGAAAAATATTGTAATTGAAAGGTTAGCTTCTTTTTTTTTAATAATTCGAATTTACATTTATAGAAAATTATTTAATCTTGTCAAGGTCACGCGTTTTACTCGAACGCACTTACAAAAACACGTCGAAACAGTTTCCTGCTATCGACCAGAATCGGATATCGGAACAGAAAGCTTGCTTCTCTTACTAATTACGACGAACCGATATAAAAAAAAACATTGTTACAAAACCTCGAATAAATGAACGGATTTCATCGGATCGATCGTTGTGGGAGCGGTGGTGGTGGCATCGACCTCAAATTGCGCAACTGTGACCGGAATCCGATGCACATTCGACACACCGATTCTTTATTTTTAATACAAAAAAAAAAATTACAATTTAAACAACATTAAACTCGTTCCGATAGTGAATCGGTGAACGATGGTTTGCCGCCATCAAATGTTTTTATTTGCGTGACGACGTTCTTGTGGTATTCTCGCTGAAGTACTAATGCAGTGTGTTTGTGATTGTAATGGAGCAATTTCCTGATACTGGTGGTAGGACGTGTTGTGAGCCCGCCCGGGTAGGTACAACTACCCTGCCTATTTCTGTCTTGAAGCACAGTAATGTTTCAGTTTGAAGGTCGTTGTTTTTTTTTCTTGCCTTTGTAGGCAGACGAAGCATACAGTGGTAAGTGGTTACTGTTGTTTATGGACGTCAGCATGCCAGGGGCACAGCAAACTCGCTGCCTACCATGTCGTTGTACTATAAAAGTGAAACTTAGAACCCATGTCTCAACCGGTCATCATTCTCGTCAAACCCGTCGCTTGCAACGAAGGGCTCGGCGAGTAAATTAACCCACAGACACAGCCTGAGTTTCAGAGACACTGAGTTTCTCGCCGGATCTTCTCAGTGGATCGCGTTTTCGATCCGGTGTTAGATTCTGGGAAGCACTGCTCTTGCTAGGGTTCATCTTAGCAACGTCGTCCGGTTTGAGCCCCGTGAGCTCACCTACTTGTTAAGGTTACGCTGGAATAGCTTTTCAAGGCAACCAACTTAGGTAGATTTTTTTTTGTCTCAAAGTGAGTAATGGCATTTACCTTGTTGATGTCTGTGGGCTCCGGTAACCGCTTAACACTGAGTGAGGCGTGAGTTTATCCACGTAGCACTGATTGTTGTTTATCATCCACGTAGTCCACATATTGGGTTGTAAGCGTTACTCCTAGAGCCCGTCAATGTTCTCGGCGCGGCGGTTGGCTTACTTCCCAAAAGAGCTATGGTGGTGCTCGAAAAATCCTTTTCGCCCATACGCAAAACAGGTGCCTTTAAAAACCATCGATTTTCAAAGCATACTCTTTTTATCGTTATATAAAGCAGAAACGCAGTGAAACTAGACAAACATTTAAATCTTTTAAACTTTTTCTTAAAATATTGTATTATAACTCGACGGAATTTAATTCGCCTCGCCTTTAATTTGCCTCGATAATTGATCAACTCACGCGGACTTATTGATCTGTGATTCTCGATCATCGAAATATTTGTGTACAAAATTTGTATATCTTGTATTCTTTCCGTTACGTTAAAATTTGATTCGCGTCCTTAATTAGTCAAACAGTACACACCATCCATGTCATTGACCACATTGTAGAAAGTCAACGATAACATCCGTGTAACTCGGTGGAAACGAAGCTTGGAAGGAAGCTAAAAAGCAATTTACTTGGCACGTTTTATATTTATCGACGCAGCTGATTATAAAAGTAAATAAAAAAATTGTTTATAAAGTCTGTTTATGGACGATAGCTTTACGTGAAAACGTCATAAAGAAACATTCATGAAAAATTACATACTTTTATGGATTGAATTGAATTATTATCATTGAATTATCATTGTTTTGTATAATACAAATAATCTCTTGTCACTGTATCGCTCCGCTTTTTTTTTATCCTACCTAATCTGAGAGCCTTGAGAGGATATTTCAGTGTAATCTTAACTAGTAGGTGAGCTCACGGGGCTCAAACGACGTTGCTAACACGAACCCTAGCAAGAGCCGTGCTTCGCAGAATCTACCACCGGATCGGAAACGCGACTTACTGAGAAGATCCGGCGAGAAACTCAGTAGGCTGTGTCTATGGGCTGCACCTCGTTTAGTATGTTTAATAATGTTACTTAACTCTTTTGACATTTCAATTTCTCAACTTTCGAAGGCTCTTTTGACCACATTGAAGACGTTGGAAACGAATATATTTCAGGTAATCAGAAATGATAAATTGGTTTTCAAATCGTGAGCATGCACCACCGCTAAGAATTTGAGGTACCTAAAAGCACCGTTAGTGGATGAGGAAGATCCGAAATGACGTGTTTGGGGCAACATCGACTGCTTTCCATTCTGTCCGCAGTATCGGGAATCGTTCCGTGCTCTCGCTTGGACGCTCAGGCTCAGGCGGAACGTGACACTTTTTCGTGCGTGCAGCCGGTATTCATTAATTTATAAGAGGTTATCTCGTCAAAAACCTAACTAAATTAAGGTGATTCATTGATTGAACTACTAAAACAACCAAGAGAGAAATTTTAATCAGTCCGAAAGGAAACAAATTTCCTACAATACCTAACTGAATTGTAAGTTCATATTGAACATAATATTCAGATGCCTATTTTAGTTTACTAACAACGATAATATGACACAAGTCTCTATCGCAGATAACAATACAAATAATTACGTAAAGACAAATAGATATGTTTGTCAAACTTCGAGTGGATGTATATGAGTCATTCAATATTTGCAACATCAAGATACGGGCTGTAATTTTGCAAATGATTTACATGATTTTCTTGAATCGTACAATCCGATCAAGTCATCTATATTTATCGTCTATGTTATTGTTCATTCGGTTTACTAAGACTACTTTCTAAATCAAAATTAGCTGATCCTATACATTTGTTAGGTGAATGAGTAATGCGCTGCATTGCACTCAAGAGTTGAGAGATAAGTCGGTGGAGAATAATTCTTCTTAGGTTTACTAGTTATTATTTATATGTTATTCACTTAAGCTTTTTTTCCTACACAATATCTTGATTTTAAATTTGGTCCGTTATATAAGTCTATTTTGTTGTGATTCGAAAAAAAAGAGACTCACTTCAACTGCCAGGATATGATGACCTCAGCAAGACACAGTAGTACCTGAAAATAATAAAATAACATACATAAATATTATTTATAAAACTTCATACAAAATTTATTAATAGCAGCGTATTCGCATTCATGTTTTGAATCGTGAAGTATTGCAGAATGTGCACTTATTTATGTACAATATATTGAAGGAAATATTATGCGACACCGTCAAGTTATATTTGGAATTTGGAAGTTATAATTGGAATATATTGAAAATGGAAATAGATGTATAATATTATCTTTTTAAAAACACAAGTAAAATTATACAATTATAACATAATATCATCTCAATAACTAGTGAAACAATTTGCTAAGATTAACGTCAAATGTGAAAAAATATTAAAACGATTCTAGTGACAGAATCTTTATGTAAAATGTCAGGTAAATCCTTTAATAGTATCTTTATCTTTAGTATTTGTTCAGAAGATATCGGTATTAGACTTCAACGGTAAAGGAATAGGGTCGGGTAATAAATAACGGAGTAACGGATAAACATTGTAATCGTGCCTATTTACTGATAGTAGGATGTAATGTAAGACTGCACAGGGCACCATCATCTTGTCTATTTCTCCGCGAAGCAATGGAATGTTCCAGTTGTATCAAATCTCAAAGCTGTTGAAGACTCCAGGAACCACTTAAAATCAGATCGGTGAGTTCATTCGCCCGCTTAGTACAACAAAAATTTAGTAACTTCTAGTAATGTCCACAATTCGTCCATATTATAATAACTATCTTAATTTTCTTTTTTATCTAACTCTCTCTATTATCATTCTTATCTTGAGTATCACAGTTAGGACTGCCGAGTGGGGTATAAGGACGCCTTATTCATGAAATGACCGATTGCGTCTCCACCCAGGCGTCTGACGTCCATGTCGACAGAAAATTTCTACAAACTTGAAACACACGGCTTCGGTGGCTACGCAAATCACGAGGGTGTTTCGAACTTTCCAGTGTGACGTCAAACAATAGTTGCCGACCAACATTTACAGAGTACAGACAGGTGTGCTCAATACACTAAAGGTTCAACCATCAATGTCGTATTATTTATTATACATAGTTGTGGTCTCCTAGTTTTGAGTGATTCAGATCTAACGGTATTATGTCACAGAAGAAATTTTGACCGGCTATCTTTTTTATACGAGTGAATCTGCGTTTTTACGTCACTAAATACTTTATGTAACGATTTAAGAGGCCATTAATATGATGCGATGAGAATAAACATAATAACTCGAATTAGTTCAGTTTCATTCCTTCAGTTATGTATTAGCGGTAATTGAGAATCTCATTGTCGTAGAAGAATATGTATGACCTATGAATTTAAAATAGCAAATAGCAAAAAACATGTTTTGCGATTCCAAATAAAGCTGAAATGTAATAATAACTCGAATTAGTTCGGTTTCATTCCTTCAGTTATGTATTAGCGGTAATTGAGAATCTCATTGTCGTAGAAGAATATGTATGACCTATGAATATAAAAAAGAAAATAGCAAAAAACATGCTTTGCGATTCCAAATAAAGCTGAAATGTAAATGATCGTACAATTTAGCTCGTAGTGACAATAAAAATATTTTGGATGTAAACAACAAAACGTGAATTAGGTTAATGTATTTCTTGTAATAATTTACCTTCGCTTACGAAGAAATCTGCGACGTGAAATGGTTTTGTTGAAAAAAAAACCGTATATAAATTTAACTTAATTATATTCAAATTTTGAACATATCAACTACGATTTTACAGAAACTGAAAAGCTTTTAGTGGTGGTAGGACCTCTTGTGAGTCCACACGGGTAGGTACCACCACCCTGCCTATTTCCACCGTGAAGCAGTAACGCGTTTCGGTTTGAAGGGTGGGGTAGCCGTTGTAACTATACTGAGACCTTAGAACTCATATCTTTTTATAGGATTGAAGGATTACTGGTGGTCCGGAGGCCTTTCCAGTTTCGCTAGGACAGGTGGGCGAGCAAAGGCTCAGCCAGGAGGGGTGGGATTTGCTAACAGCTGCCCGAGCGCCTCCGAAGGAGACCTAACAGCTCAAGAGCAGCTGCTTTGCGAATGAGACTTATATCTCAAGGTGGGTGGCGACATTTACGTTGTTGGTATCTATTGGCTCCTGTAACCACTTAACACCAGGTGGGCTGTGACATGTGTGACATCTATGCCATAAAAATTGAAATAAAAAAAGAAGGAAAATGTGATCATATTCTCTTTGGTCACATGTTTCAATATCATCCGTGATTGTTTACGTTTCTTTTTCACGATTTCACTGTCGTTTCGACGAGACCGATACTGTTTTGGATACTTTCGTACAACGTTCCGATTCACTGCGTCCGTGCGTATAATTTTCTTGAACAATAAAGTTTTTATGAAACTGTAAAAAGTACGGACTTCAATTCTGTATTATGATGATCGATTGGCCTCTGCCATTGCGGATGCATTAACTTCAATGATTCTAATTTAGCATCACAGAACATCTAATACTCCAGAATAAAAAGATATTGCTATACTCGTTACCACTGGATTTGTTTTCTTCTTTATTATCAAATAGATGGAGATCCGAGCTCAGGATCCAGTTGGTTGTAAGCAGTTGCAGTTCACAGAGAAAACAGAGCGTGAATCCCGATGTCTATTAAATATTTAAAAAAAAGTTTGTATGCTTTAGATCGAAAAGTATTAACCCAAAATTTCGAAAACAAAAATCTTTTTTTTTGTCATTAGACTGTCATAGGCCGTATAAAATCTCTAGCTTTATAATTTTAGAACCTATGCACATAATAATATGTACAAGATATTATTTGTTATAACAGATACATACATATCACACAGAGAAAGACATGCATGGTTTAAACTGATTGATTGATTCACTGATATTTTTTTGCAGGAAACCACAAACCAAATGACAGTTCCGGGCTGACAAAAAAATTACGATTACTACTATACTACATATTATATTGTTATTAATTGTTTGTAAAACTTTGTTATTTTTTTTGTATCAAATTCATAATATACTTTTAATTATATTAATATTATTCTGACATCATAATTTGATACCATGAAAGCGTGCCCTAACTCAATTGCTGTAATGTAACTCGACCCGTTGCGCTGGGATTGCGATCGAAGTCATTCGTATCAGTTGCATTACAATATTTCAAGTGTGTCGTAATAACAAGCTGCGTATGTGCATGAAAATTTTAATGGATGACTTAACAAGTGCATATTAAATGTGCGAATCTAGATTTAGAAACGCGCCCATACTGTGTTTGATTCTTAAATTAATTAATCAATTTAAAAACTTTTCACATTTGAATTCGTTAATATTAAAGTGATTATTAGAGAGTTGGTTTTAAAAATAATATACATAATTGACGAAATAATGAGGAATCTGAATTTACATTAATTAATTACGTCAGCATTCATCGTTTGGAGGCAAAACTGTATGTTCCCTAATAAATGTGCTTAAAAAAAGAAAAAAAAACTAGGCGTGTGAAATTTATGTCAGAGAGTATCTTATTCTATTAAATATTAAATAATGACGTATAAAACTATATGTACCAAAAGTATCAAATTTTTAAACGCCTACTATACACTTTAAGCGCTTACGTTTCACTTAATTAGTCAATATGAACAACGATGCACAACGTGAGCTTAAAATTAGGGACGTCCACAATTTAAATCATAATTTTTTTCTACTAATTTATCTACTATCTACTACATATATAAAAACGAATTGCTGTTCGTTAGTCTCGCTAAAACTCGAGAACGGCTCGACCGATTTGGCTAATTTTGGTCTTAAATTATTATTTGTAGAAGTCCAGAGAAGGTTTAAAAGGTAGATAAATATGAAAATGTTCGGAATTAAATAAAAATAACAATTTGATGTGTCCTCCGTCGGACGGATTTTTTTGTTTGTTTTAAGTTTATTTTAGACAAAAGTTTAGGTCTTTTATTTATCGATTGAGGCACTACAAAGTCTGCCGGGTCAGCTAGTCAGTAATAGAAATCTTCTGTTTTCGATTTATCATTTCTTTATTATATAAAGAAAATCGCCCAATCTGGTGCATGCTTAACCTGAGAACAGAAGTTGGTCACTGTAACCAACTGCGGAAGAGATGGGGCTGGACGGAAAACGAAAGCTGTGAATGCGGATGCCCAGAGCAAACTGTACGCCACATTGTCATGGAATTCCCACTAACGAGATTCGCAGGTCAAGTGGAAGATCTCAAAAATGTAACAAAAGAAGCTATCGATTATTTCACAAATTGTAAATTTAAATTATAACCACGCAGTGCAAACGAATGCCATACGATAAATAAATAAAAATTAGTAAAGTAGGCGAGTTCCAGTCGGTTCAGTGTTTATGAGAGCGTCTCCGTATCATTTAGCTACGGTCCACGTGTTAGCTGTGGCTTCCTTAACAGAAGTCCGGTTGCTTGTTCAATCGGCCGTAAAAGTGTGCTATAAGATCATTGTTTTTAAGAAAGTATCGTAATGACTGAAATTGATTTTCTTCGTTCTTGATAAATTGATTCGTCCCCGTCAACTGACTGCCGGAGTCCCGCAAGGCTCCGCGCTCTCCCCGTTATTATTTAGTTTGTATATCAATGATATACCCCGGTCTCCGGAGACCCATCTAGCGCTCTTCGCCGATGACACGGCTATCTACTACTCGTGTAGGAAGATGTCGCTGCTTCATCGGCGACTCCAGATCGCAGTAGCCACCATGGGACAGTGGTTTCGGAAGTGGCGCATCGACATCAACCCCACGAAAAGCACAGCGGTGCTCTTCAAAAGGGGTCGCCCTCCGAATACCACTTCGAGCATCCCACTCCCTAATAGGCGCGCAAACACCTCCGCCGTTAGCCCCGTCACTCTCTTTGGCCAGCCCATACCGTGGGCCTCGCAGGTCAAATACCTAGGCGTCACCCTCGACAGAGGGATGACATTCCGTCCACATATTAAAACGGTACGCGACCGTGCCGCCTTCACATTAGGACGTCTCTACCCTATGCTTTGCAAGCGAAGCAAACTGTCCCTCCGTAATAAGGTAACTCTCTACAAAACTTGCATACGCCCCGTTATGACATATGCAAGCGTAGTGTTCGCTCACGCAGCCCGCACCAACTTGAAGCCCCTCCAGGTTATTCAATCCCGATTCTGCAGGATAGCCGTCGGAGCACCATGGTTCCTGAGGAACGTGGATCTCCACGATGACCTGGAGCTCGACTCTGTCAGTAAGTATCTACAGTCGGCATCATTGCGCCATTTCGAGAAGGCGGCACGACATGAGAACCCTCTTGTCGTGGCCGCTGGAAACTACATACCCGATCCTGTAGACCGAATGGTAAACAGTCGACGTCGTCCAAAGCACGTCATTACGGATCCTCCCGATCCATTAACGGTGCTTTTAGGCACCACAAGCACCAGTCACCGTCCTCGTCGAACCCGTCGCTTGCGACGAAGGGCTCGACGAGCGAATTAACCCCTAGACACAGCCCACTGAGTTTCTCGCCGGAACTTCTCAGTGGGTCGCGTTTCCGATCCGGTGGTAGATTCTGCGAAGCACTGCTCTTGCTAGGGTCAGTGTTAGCAACTCTCCGGTTTGAGCCCCGTGAGCTCACCTACACACGTTAGGGTGAAGCTGAAATAGCCTCTCAAGGCTATCAGCATAGGCAGGAAAAAAAAAGACAAAACTAAAATGTACAATTTGGAAAGAGCATAAAAGCGTAGCAACTTTTCAATGGATGCCTTCACAAAAGTCAACAACAATGAAAAGTGACGTTCTATTTCCATCTCGTGTTACATGCTTAATATTCAAACTATTCCACAAGCATGCCATAGTGCATCCGTCCGTCCACCGACCAAGCTACCTGCTTAATAATTTAAAACCGGCGGACTGTTTTAGCAGGCAACTGTAAGGGCCTGTCCGCACAGCGATTTTTCACCGTGTGGTTTTTGAAAAAAAAATTGATTTGTAATTGAATATTATTTGAATTTTTTTTGTATATCTTGTACATAGTTCATTGAAGGAGTTTAGCAGATGGAGGGAAATCGTACGGGAGAAACTGATGCAGCAGAGGAATCACGACTCTCAGTAATGAGGAAAACGACGCGAGGAGGAGGAGGTACATAGTATGTGGAAAACAGAAAAATGTATGCGTAGCTATCTGTTTTTTTTTGTGTATAATTAAAATCAAGACATTTTTATCTTTATGTAAATATACAGTTCCTGGTGTAGTTGTCTTCTTAATTTAAAAACGATGTAGACCGACGAACATAATTGAAAGTAAGTAGTCTACATCGCTTATGGGCATCAACAATGCTACGGACACAGTTAAGCCGCTGCTTAATCTCTCTTCTATTATTTATCTCTTCTAATTATCATTTTCCTTTTCCCTACATTTTCATATTATTCGCTTCAGTCTAATAATTTTCTTATATAAAACAAAAAACACAAACTTAATATAGCATAATAAGACAAAAAACGGTTTTCGCAGAAATACGGAATGAATGATAAAAATCAAAAAATTTTTACACGAACTAAAATTTACTCAGCATTACTAAAACCTCGTATGATTTGAAAAGACATTGCCATTAAAGTTTTTATTTTTTTTGCAATTATGATAGAAATCTCCCACTCGCTTTATCTAATGATAATGACGTAAATTACGCAATTGTAATTAAATAGTTCAAAAGTGATTTACATTTAATTGTATAATCGTTACAGTCTATGAATAAATGTGAATGTGAAACACTAGTTTTTTTGACAAGAAATTATTTTATATATGAGCGTGAATGTCGATATTTTGAAACAAAAACAAATATTTTACTGGTGGTAGGACCTCTTCAGAGTCTGCACGGGTAGGTACCACCACCCTGCTTATTTCTGCCGTGAAGCAGTAATGCGTTTCGGTTTGAAGAGTGGGGCAGCCGTTGTAACTATACTTGAGACCTTCGAACTTATATCTCAAGGTGGGTGGCGCATTTACGTTGTAGATGTCTATGGGCTCCAGTAAACACTTAACACTAGGTGGGGTGTGAGCTCGTCCAACCATCTAAGAAATAAATAAAAAATACATATTTTATCATTAATTCTCGAAAAGCATCCCATCGTTATTTAAATAAGAGTTATCTGAATTTCGAATGTCCTTAATGATTCGATATTTATGGGAAGATGGCACTTGAAGACGATCTTACTTACCGTTCAACTTTGATCGACAATCACTTGTACAAGAGTTAACTGAATTACCTCAAGTTCTTTGAATGGTGAGATTAAATGGCGCTTACGTTAATTGAAGTAGTCTTAATTTGGATTATCCCCGGTTTACCTTAGCTTACAGGTTTGACTGTTCAATACTTTTTCCCTCATATAATAATAGATTTACTACACAGGATATGATTTTTGAACGAAATCTTTTGATTATACGGTAATTTCTAAACGACATAAGTATGGGAATTCGTCAAGAACTTATGTCCTCACATTATTTAACCATAGACTATTCTATCTATCTTTCAAAGTATATTTTTAGTTTTACCGCGAAGCGTCCATACTTTCATAAGTAGTTTAAGAACAGCCTTTACTAAATGCAAATTAATATTTTGGGGCTTACGTTCTCTGGTAACCAGATAAGCCGAAATGACGTCTGCCGAATGTGTATTTAATTTTTTTTATTGAAATAATCACGCAAAACTATTGAAATGTGAAACGACTGTGACAAAAAAAAGTAATTTTGATTTAAAGTTCTAAGCGTCATATTTTTTTCGGGAATTAAGATAATGCTGGTTTATCACGTTTTAAGTATATTGCCAAATTTTTGTTATCCTTCAAGATCCCCGTTAGTCATATTTATATGTGATATTCTTGCGAGGCAACTGTAATTTCCTATCTAATGTCACATCAGACTTCTTAAATTATCATATATAACGCTTTCGGTGCTTCCTTGCGAAATAGCTTTTGGAGACGGATTGTTATTTTTTTTAATAATGTTTTTATATTTTTTTATATTGCTTAGATGGGAGAGGACGAGCTCACAGCCCATCTGGTATTAAGTGGTCACTGGGGCCCACAGACATCTACAACGTAAATGCGCCACCCACCTTGAGATATAAGTTCCAAGGTCTCAAGTATAGTTACAACGGCTACCCCACCCTTCAAACCGAAACGCATTACTGCTTCACGGCAGACATAGGCAGGGTGGTGGTACCTATCCGCGCGGACTCACAAGAGATCCTACCACCAGTAATTTGGATTTGAAAAAGATATGTTGTCCTCTCGTCCAAAAATAGTTATTACACGGTATTTGTAGACCGTCTCTACGTGCGACTATAAAATGAAGTCAAAATTCAACACTTCACCTCTAATAGTTGTTATGAAAATGATTCAATGGGAAATTTTCATATTTATATTTTAAACAAACATCTCTCTCGCAGTCGATAACGGATACTTTCATATCTTTTTTTATAAAAATTGAACTGAACACGGATTAAATATTATGTTTTTGCATATCAAAATATTCACATTCATTCCAGTAAGTACAAACGACATCTATGACGACAGTTGGCTCTTATCCAGATCCCAGGGGACAGATCGCTCGTAATTCACTCAGTGCGAAATAGTCTAGAGAAATACAGTAGCTTACTATTAACTCGCTAAATTCGTATCGCGGCGTCACATAGTCTGCTATGCGGTACCGTAACTTTTATACATGCAAGGTTATTTTAGAAACGTCCGAGATGGCTCCCTTTGCCTGTGCAAGTATTCTGAATGTGTTGGCGTTCTACAATTTCGAATTTAGCGGGAAAATAATGAACAATGTTACGTGTTTGCGATATAGCACTTTGTGCATTGATAAATACGAATGTAAGTATTTTACAGATATGATTTGAATAAGCAGTTTTTGTTCTCTACCTATTCGCTAGTAGCCTAAGGGGCTATTCCAGCATTTCCAGCTATGCCCGATCAGAGTTTATTCTAATGAACTAGCAAGTTTTCGGCCCACCATGAGATTCGAAACCGAAAATCGTGTTTCATCGACTTCAGTAGACTACCAAGCGGAATGCATTACTGATTGGCGACAGAAATAGATAAGGTAAAGAAATTATAGACGCCTACTACCAGTATTATGCTAATGAATACTGAAGCTCACATCACGTAAATGCCACTGCACGTTATGAATGGCTCACCCAAGTTATATTTAGTGGGTAAGTAAGATTGACTCCAGCCCGGAAATCAAAACTCAAAATTGAAAATACAGAAGAACGAAAGAAAATAGACACTTCTTGTTGACCTTATAAAATAAGGCAAGTTGTTCTGCTGTGTGCTGTCGGCCCAAAAACAATGAGAAAAAAAGTCTATTATATAATTATCGTTGTTCCAAATGACAAACCAGTTGTTTTTGATTGTTTGGCCAAAGATTTCGTTGGAAAACTATAATTAAATCTGTTTGATGAAAAAAAATAAAAAAAATCCAAGTTTTATCGTTTCCATTTAAATGTAGACAAGTGTAATTGACAACTTAAAAATTTTATTTCAGGAAATGGTAATGTCGTGTTAAGCTTTTCACCGTTATCGGATGAGCCTTCGTTTATTGAACCAAGCATTCGAGAAAATCTGTACAGAATTCAAGTATCGCATATACTGTCATGGAATTATTAGCTTACTGTATTTAGAATTTTAAATAGGTTTCGAGTTTGGAGATTGAGCAAGGAATATAAATGGTCAAAATTGGAAGCCGTTGACATGCGTTATCTTCAAAATCTTAAACCAAACATACAAAAATAGTTTTTACAGCACGACGCTAAAGTTAAAATTAGCCTGTCTATCTGTTGTAGTTAGCATTTTTCTCGAACTTTGACAGAATGAAGGCGTACTGAGCACGTATTTAGTGGTAAAATGTTCATTTGTAATTCACGACTGAACTCTTCCGTTCTACGTTCTCCATAATGAAGACTGATGTCATTGGTTTTTTTTTTTAATGGAACAAAGCAGAGGACGTTTATTAGACGAAGAACGTTACGCGATGAAAATCAATGCTCGAATTTTATAGTTCTTAAGTTTCAGTATACAATTCTTTTGCTGTATAACAATATTTAGTCTAGTGTTTCACAAGTACGGCTATTGAACTGTGTATTGATTGCAGCTTTGTTCCAGCAGCAAATTTTGTAGGTCAAACGGAAACAAACATACACAAGTTTATTCAGAATTTATGTAGGTCGCGCTTTCCTTATTCATAGTTTTCTAGGTCAAATTATAATAATCGCTAAAAGGTTGTATATGTATTCGTAGGAAAGATTTTATGAAAATTAAATGCAATTTGGCATTGGTGTTTGCGCTGTTCGTCAAAAAAAAACACAGAATAAGGAAATCTTTATTATTGATACGTTAATACTTTTTATTGTAACTAATGAAAACTACTTTTACAGTTTCACCTCGGGTTTATTCGTTTCAATTTACAATTTCCGACGTTTCAAAATATACATTATTACAGATTACGTAATCGCGAACGATTTAAGTGTTTTA
The DNA here is from genome assembly GCF_030267445.1 of Bombyx mandarina. NCBI lineage: Eukaryota > Metazoa > Arthropoda > Insecta > Lepidoptera > Bombycidae > Bombyx > Bombyx mandarina. The sequence continues at coordinate 9,881,645 of NC_143218.1, forward strand.
CGTCTAGGTTTCTTTAAGGGATTTTATGACCTGGTAACTAAGACCTTTAGGTCATGTCTTATTTTAATTTATATTCTTATTTTTATGAAAAATGATTATATGGAGTGAAATAAAGATAATTAATTTGAGACATTAATCAACTGGGATTAAATCAAATGAAATGAGATGAGATGATATGGGATGAAATTGAAAATTGTACTAACTACAGTTTATTTTGTTATGACAAAAAAAAATTGGTTTCTTTTCACACATAAATAAACTAGCCGTAATTTGAAGTGTGACAGTTTGACTTGGGTTTTCATCTTTACGATTAAGTGTTAGGTAGGATTTTTCATAAAATATTACCAAGTGTTTTCATGTCTGTTTATACTCGAATGACATCTTTCTCTGCCTATTTTCACACGATCATTCCTAACACTTCTTGTGACGCGTAATTTTCCCACCGCTTCATAAATTCTATCTAGCTAAAATAGTTTTTTTTGACTTTCCACGTAGTTAACGTTCCTTTTCTCATCATTTACCGTTCTTTAATCGAGTACCATTCTTACTTTTTGGATAACCTGCTAAAATTGCATAGAAGATAACGTTGAAACTTATCAAGCTGTTTCTAACATATTTTGTTATAGGTTTAGTTACTTACTTACTTAGAAGTAAATTTTATGTGTGCAAAGAGAATTTTCTTTAATAAACAATTAGAAATAAACAGTACGAATTGAAGTCTAGTTTTTCGTTGTCTCTGTCTGTTGAATCTTGTGAATATTAAATTAGATATATAATTATAAACCGTGAAAAAGGCAAAATACACCAAACGATCGGTTTCCTTTTTTAGCTATTCATTTCCACAAGTGACGTCATAACTTCCGTATACTGCTGAAAAAGGCAAACCAGACACGTGGATATTTACATTAACTGTAACTAACGAATGAGAACTTATTATGATACTTGGAGGCGTATAGTATTATGGTCTATGTGTAAAGGTGATCGTATAATTACTGAAACCAAAATAAATATTACAATATTTTGAGAGGTCATTTGTATATCTGTATATTAATACACGAAGCAAAAACTTTGTATCCCTTTTTACGAAAATTGCGCGGACGGAGGAATATGAAATTTCTCACACTTATAGAGCATATAGAGAAGGAGTGCAGAATGTTAATATTTTTTTAAATTATGCATAAAAAAACATTACAGACACTACGATGTATTTGACGCACACACGCATGCACACTATTTGTTTATTATCAATTTTTTTTCTTATTGTTTGTTTTTGTTAATATTTGTCTAAAGTGTAGTCTTGGTAAAATCTGTGATTATAGAAGTAGTCTTTGACAATAGAATCATAATAGAGTACAAACTTATAATTTCAATTAATTATAGTCGAATTTCGACTACCGGAGGACCGCTAGTACAGATAAGTACCCCGCACTCTCTGCGCGCAATGCAGCTTTGCTGCTACGAGCGCAGCGGGTGCTCGCGGTGAGAGTCATCAGGGGGTACCGTACGATCTCCCGGGAGGTCGCCTGCGCCCTCGCCGGTTCCCTTCCTTGGGATCTCGAGGCTGAGGTAGCAGCTGCGGTATACCGGCGCAGAACACAGTCCCTGAGTCGGGGACGGACGCCCGGCCCGTCGGCTGTCGGTCGGTGGAGGCGTGCTGCGCGTCATCTGGCGTACGCCAAGTGGAGGGAGCGGTTGCTGGAGGAGCTTGGCCAAACTTCAGTCACTCGCCGACGCACCCTCGAGGCCCTGGTGCCCGTGCTGGAGGCATGGTCAGATAGACGACACGGCGTGCTCTCCTTCCACTTAACGCAGGTCCTCTCGGGGCATGGTTGCTTCGGGAGGTACCTGTGGAAGGTCTGCAGGAGAGAGCCACATCCGGGTTGCCACCAGTGCGGGCATCCGGACGATGACGCTCAGCACGCACTCGAAGCGTGCCCGCGTTGGGAGCGCTCGCGGCGAGACCTCATCGCGGTGCTGGGGAGAGACCTCTCCTTGCGGGCTGTCATCGCCCGCATGCTAGAGGACCAGAATTCTTGGGAGGCCATGACCAGGTTTTGCGACCTGGTCATGGCGTTCCGTGAGGCTGAGGAGCGCGAAAGGGAGTGGGATCCCTCTTCGGCTTCACAGCGAAGAAGGCGGAGTGGGCGGCACGGGCGCGAAGCTCCCGTTCATCTCCCGTAGGGGCTGTCGGGTGCCGGGTGCGGGGGTGCCCGGTACTCGGCTGTTGGTCCGGTGGTGAGGCGGCGCAAGGTGGCTCCTGTGCACCGCTCACGGTGTGTCTCCGAGACGACGTCCTGCGGGATTTTCCCGGGGATGGAGTGCCGTCCTATTAACAGGATGGGTACCGGCGACGGCGAGCCTTCGGCGCGCACTGTGCGGTACCGTGGGTTTCGTGGAGTCGGAGTGGTGGGGCTCGATGGGGTTTAGTCGGTAGTCGTTCTGCGGGGCAAGTACTTCGCGCGCCTTTTTCAAGGCGTAGTCTCCTGTGAGAAATTGGGGGAGGTGAAGGACCTCGGCTCTTCTCTTCTCCCCTTCTTCCTCTCAGGAGGCGCCGGAGTCCGACATAACCCGGTCCGTTACCCCCCTCGACCGGGTATCCGTAAATGGATTCCCCAGGGTTTAAAAAAAAAAAAAAAAAAAAAGTACAGATAAGTACAACTTCCCAGTCTAACAAAATTGAAACACAAAATTTTTTTAGAATGACACTAGTGCATTTTTAGTCGTAGAAGAGAATATGCAATAGATTTGGCACGTCTGTTTGTACACGTCATCTGCCCACGTTAAAGATCAAGGTTCCGGCTTTAGTTCGTTGTGTTTTCCTAGAATTGTTTTTAAGACTAATAAATAGTAAAGGGTTTGCTTAGGTAAGTTTGTTCGACTGTGCATACGTTCCCGTCGGATGTATTAAGCACATGTCAAGAGTTAATGAGCTGTGTATTAAAGAGATCAAATGATACACACGTTCATGATAAACACATAATTTGATTTGAACAACGTCAGTTATAATATACATGAATATAAATGTTAATGTGCTCAGTAAAAATTATGTACTTAGAATTGGTATGAGGAGCAATGTATCCGCTCTCAATGCTCACCAATAACTATCCACGCTCATATCCAATTCTTGCAACACACTTTAATTTTATATTTTATTATATTCTTCACTAAGTTAATGGTTTTAGTAAACAGTTTCGGCAACTACCCTGTTCAATCGTCTATGGGTTTTAGTAGCTAACCATCAGATGGTGGTAGGGCAAATTGTGACGTCGTACGAGTGGATACTACCGTTCGATCTATTGCTGCTGCAAAATAGTCTTGCGCTCCAGACAGCCTTTTAATTCATAGTTCAACGTGGCTATGTTTATTTTGATGTCTGTGGGCTTCGCAAACCCCTCAACACCACGCGGTTTCGTAGCTCCGTTATCCATCTACAACGATAAATAATATTCGAATAAGTAGGCACACGTTTTCCGCGAAATAATATTTTAATGTTGCAATTCACAATCTTCACGTTCAATGCGCTTGTGTAGATTGTAATTTACCGGCTTCACAATTGAATTCGTTTCCATAGAAAGTCGTTTCGCTTACGTCACGCCGTTGCCGCACGCGATAGCAGATTGTACAATACAGAATATTATATGAAATAGTGTATATTTTGTGCATTCCGAAGGTCGGACTGTGCGACACGGTCAATTAACAACGTTCGGTCAATAACGCGGGAACTAGCAGCTAATCGCTCTATAAACAATACGCGATCGATATGTGACGCAAGACATCATCAACTTCTTGTTATTTTTCTAGTTACTTTCGAACAGTCGGAGTTGTTTGAAGGTCGCGCTGAAGCTTCACTAGAACACTTGCATCACATTAACGTGAATTTAATTGTTTATTTATGCAATTATAACGCGTAGTTTTCAAACACTTCGTTTTTAAAAAAAATTATAAAGGCCAAAATTTTACCTACCATCATTATTACTTATCATCACTATAATCTGACGGGGGTATTTTTTTCGCATATCCTTAACAAATTTATGATTTACTTTTTTTATTTTATATTTACGTTAATATTTAATTTAAATTTGCGATTTTTAAGTAGTAATATAATTTCATCCATCTCTGTAAAAATAACGGAACTTTGGTTTAAAAAACGGCGACAAGTGATTGCAACAGTTTTCTCTTGATACCTACCTAACAACTTAACACATCTGAATAGACAGAAACAGGTGAAGCTCTGAAGGTGTAAACAAGGTCATAGCTATATGGTTGATGCATTATCCCTTTTCTAACCAAGATCTTTCGATATTTGCCGTGTCACTTATAATGTGTGTGCATTGGCGTTATCGTGATAAAAAACCACACCTTTTATCTTGATCAATACTGTGAATGTTTTCTCTATATTTTGCTTGTTAGTCTCATCATGTTGGCTGTACAGATCCAAATCGATAGTTATGTCTGAGATAGAGATTCTTATAATAAACGATGCATTTTCGATCCATAACCACAGCATCATCTTATTGCGAGTTAATCCGTGGTTCTCTATAATCTGTGAAGCTTGACTGAAATTTGGCTGGTTAGATATTATTTAAAAAAATAAGGTTAGGTTTCATTATGTTTTAATAGCGAATCGCAAATGAGTTCACCATTCATTAGATTTCCTTCAACGAGCTTGAAGGCTTATTGATCAATCGCTAGCTCTTCAGCTAAGCCGTAATTATCAATATGTCGATTAGATTCAACTGTTTTTAAAAACGGCATCGATTTTATCTTTAACTTATCGACCAGAGCGAGCTTCGTCTTCAACATCAAAATTCCCAAGCTGAAACCATTTGCACTAATCTGTTGCTACTCTGACGCTGAAGATGTGTTAAGTCCATAAACATATAATAAAAAGTCTAAAATGTGTCGAGTTTTTATTTGAAGTTCAATCATTTTGGCGGATAGAGAGAAAATATAAATGGCGAGAAAAACATTTACTTTGTTCTTGTTTTTAAAATTTAATCTATTAAATGATATCAAACCTACTCAAATTCCAACAAAAAAGAAGATTTAACTGCAGCTTTTACCATAAAAAAAACTTTATTTTTGACCTAATTTTGTGATTAAATACTTTCATTGTAATCTGAAATTTGGTGATAGAAAACTGTAATTTTTGGAAATAAAAAAGATTTTTTCATTCATTTTAAAAAGATGATTAAGGTTACAAAAAAGTTTGAAAAATTTAATGCTACAATGATGGGATTTCGTGTACTATTTTTATCGCTACTTAATTTCTCCTTCTCCTCGCATCGCTTTCCTCATTACTGTTCATTGAGGGAGTTTTCTTTGGTAAATGCGTAGTAGTGGGTGGGCACCCAGATCCTTTATCTGCAGAATTTTCAAGTTTATCCAAACCTCATAATATCTGTACCACTCTCCAACAGATTTCCGAGGGGTCGGGTTAATTGACCGCCGCCCTATTTTCGATTTTTAATTTCTACTATAATTTAATTTTAATGAGCTCTTAAGACCTTTGCTTAAATTAATTAAAATAGTAGTTAATAAATTTCGCAAGATGTGCACCGACACCAGCTATCATCGTTATTATAAAACTATCCTGGCTAATTATACTAAAACTAGCGACCCGCCCTCGCTTCGCTTCGGAAAGATTAAAACACACATGAAACCAAAAAAAAAATAAAAAAAATTGCCTATGTTCATCAGGGACAATGTCGGCTTCTAATGGAAAAATAATTTTTCAAATTGGTCCAGTAGTTTCGGAGCCTATTCGAAACAAACAAACAAACAAATCTTTCCTCTTTATAATATTAGTATAGATATAGATAGATATGAGCTTTCAGCGTTCATTATAATGAAATATATTAATTAAATTAATTATATTATTTAAATCAGTCGCTTGAAATATTTATTTATAAATACTTCCGCTATATATGTATGTGATTTTTTTAAATTAATTAAATATTGTAATTATCAATAAATTAATACATTTAAATTTTATCGCAGACATTTGATATATTCTAACACATTTTTATCAAATATATAGTATGGATAATTACCATTTCAATAATAACTTAAAAACAAGTTTCTTCTACTAAACATTTAAACTTTAGTTAATTCTAAAACTAACTTAAGGATTTATATTGAAATTCTGAAATTTATTCATACACAGTTTGCGACTGAATAAACTGTTACTTTAACTGATTTTTAGATGTTCTTAGTATCTCAAGGCTTTAGATAAGATAGTGCGACCAACTTGTCTTAGGGCATTTAAGACTTCTGATATTCTATAACTGTATGATAACAACGAACGCCTTGTTATAAAAATACGTACAAAACCAGACTATATTAATGTGAATTGTTGCAACATTTATTTCGGATTGAATTGTTAATGACTTTCCATTTTTATGGTCTTAGGTTGCCTCAGCTTTTAGCCCTGTTTAGTTTTTCTTCTTTCTTTTTTCAGTATGGCAATCGAGATTAGGTAACCTACAATTATGTTTTAAAGGTGCATTGATATTTCACAGATTTTCCCGTCGGCAAGGGAAACAGGATTCATACAACCAAATCTAGGTAATAACAGGCCGAAGTTATGTCACTTGTTTGAAAATGGATTTAAGTTAGTGTTACAAGTTTAAAACGCTAATTAATAAAATTATAATAATAAACACAGTGCCTTCAAAGTACTTTTATTAAGAACACAAAAGTGTACCCTATCAGTTCATAAGTACATAATGAATTTACCTTGTATTTAATTGTATATAGACTGCGCAGGTGGCGGCAGCTCTGTATGAGCTCAGTACACGGTACTTGACAAACATTACGTTTTTATTGTGTTTTTTTATTCGAATATTATCCACGCGTGCGCTATTTTTATTAATTGTATAGTAGTTTTCTTGGTACAGTATTTTGTCCTTGCCACCCGTGTAGGTAAACGAAACTTTACCTTCTTCTAAATATATCATAGTGAAAGCGTACTACGTATTCATTTAACCTATTATGTGATTTACTTTTCCTTTTATGAAGGATAAATTAGGATCAATAAGTGATTTTAAATACAGCTATAAGTAATCCAACGAATTCAAGGAAAGTGATGCGAAAAATAAAGAGTTTGGATACATGTTTATACAAGTGGCTGAGCAGAATGGTACCATTACTATATGCATTCTAAATATTCAATACGATGCCACCATCGCAGATGTTCACGGTGACACATAAAATGAACAAACTTACTACTTTACCTTATTCTTGAACAAGTTAAATTTTAGTGAAATTCACAAGTACCTTATTTCATTGATAAAAATAATAATGATCTGGATCATTATTATTTTCAACCGAAATAAAACCGTGAATGAATGTAACTCCGGTATTTATTTTTGTTATTTTTTTATTCAGCATACATCCCTCGTGGTATCGATTTGTATTTGTCAGATGTGGGCGTCGAATGATCATTCGATACGCCACAACACCACTATTGCTGTGTAATTGTATTTCAAATATACGAAACCAATTATTACCAGATGGCTAGAATATCAGATAACGAGTATATTGTTTTCACGCGAAGCGATTGTTTTGTTTCACTTTTCACCACCGCCAAAAAAGAAGGTATCCTATTATTACTGGTATCCTATTATTGGTGGTAGGACCTCTGTGTGTCTGCACGGGTAGGTACTACCACCCCGCCTGTTTCTGCCGTGAAGCATAATGCGTTTCAGTTTGAAGGGTGGGCCAACCGTTGTAACTATACTGAGACCTTAGAACTTATATCTCAAGCTGTGTGGCGCATTTACGTTGTAGATATCTATGGGCTCCAGTAACCAATTAACATCAGGTGGGCTGTGAGATCCTCCACCCATCTAAGCAATAAAAAAATCTAGAAATTTCATCCACGTGATTATTCAATTATAGGTTAGTTACATGATGATGCGGAACCGATTTTGATTGTTTGACAAATTACAACATATTAATCCATTAGGGTACGTGGTTTATTGAAGTGACGGCCTTCATTAATGATTATGTAAATATTCATGAATATACTACATTTGATACACTCATGCAAACAGCCGCCAACTGCCGACTTGACTAGGTCGGTCCATCGCATGGGCAACCTTCCACGCGATGAAACCGGGAGTAGTGGCGATTGCTCGTGAGGCGCATAACATCTGCCCAGAGCTGAATACTGAATGACGAACACGACCGCTCTGACAAGAGTGATACGACAAAGGATATAACTACATACGATGTATGACACAAGAGGCATTTTTCAGCTTCAATATTTGATCGATATTAATTAATTAATAGGTACAAGATATATATATAGCGTGGCTTAATAAATACATTAAAACCTGCATGGTCATTTCATATTTTTTTTTCTGAATGCGTGATATAAACTCAAAAGGAGCAATTCAGTCACATTATACGTTGTAAAAGCTATGGTGTAGTTAGAAATAATGTTAATACGTAGACCCATGTTGAAATCTCCCTCATAGATGATGGTTACCATCCGGTCCAGAAATGTGAAGTAACTTTCGATTAAGTCTTTTGTTTTCAACATTCTCTCTCTGTCGCGATATCGAACGATATAGTCGGGCTGTGTTTTTGGTATGGAAAAAGGAATAATTATATGGTAAAAGAAATAAAAAGTTGCCACAATTTAACTATTTGCTTTTAATCCCGAATATTCCATTTCACACTTTTTTAACATTCCCCCTTAGAGTTACACTATAATAATTATTAGCGCAATTAGAACATAAGATTGCATTGTGGAAAAAATCAAAACAGGCAAGATATGTAGTATCAAAGATTTATAAAAAGAAATACTAAGTCTTATAAGAGCGATAGGTCCTAACAGACACGCCATACAGTGGCAAAAATGCCTTCATAAAAACATATTTTAAATCACCAAACATTTGTCTCACATATTTTTATTTTAAATACAACAAAATTGGTGGGATTGTCATTTGACCAAAGTCGTTTAGCTCGGTGGTGCATTGTGACGTCACAAGTGAAAACTATGGTTCCTTCCAATGCCGATATCCGTGTTTAAAGACTTTATTATATACACCACGTCCTAGATTCATAGAAAGCGTTTAAGAAACTTTTTAATCTGAATTTTACTACAGATATTTTAAATGTAATACCTACTTTTGTTACTGAATTAATTTTAACAAGTTAAAAACAACTTGATTGCTAGAATAAAACAAAAACCAAATTATATCTATAACACACTTAAATTTTGATGGATGATTATTATTACAATGTACATCGCTGTCTACATTCTGGGTCGTTCTTGCGATCAAAGCAACAATACCTTAGAAGAAAGCTTTCGAACTGCTCTCACCGACAGCGTGTTCATAACAAAGGCATATGTATGTACTTATCACTGGTGTCTTCATGTTCCCATATATTTTTATCTATAGGCCTCAGACCGCTTTCCTTTTAATCAAAGTATGCTTTGTCAGTTTTGTATATTAGGCCGCGTATCGAAACATATTGCAATTCAATCGTTGTAATCCCGTGGCTCTGTTTAACGCTTATATCATTGGAAAATACTGTAGACTATCCGGACGTTGTTATTATCTGTGTGTTTATACATTGTGTATAATTTAGAAATCAGTATAGCTAGCACCGCAAAAAATCAGCCTTTCTTAGGTAAGTCGACAACTTGGTAGAATAATGTAGAGAAAGCTAGAGAAAATCTAAAGAAAAGGTTTGTTTTTGTCATATTTTCAAGTACAAAGCGTGCCTTGAAGAGAGATGAAGACTTATTCAACTTAATATTAACTATAAAGTGGATTATTTAAACACAATTATAGCATTTGCTGAAAAATTTAAGTGGAAATAAGGGTCAATATAGACGTATTTCCTTGCATTATATTTGAATGACGACACTAGAGTAAATATTTTATTCTACAATTTTTTGCCTACATATTGCTAGTAGCCTCGGGAGGTTATAGTTTCACCGGACCTGTAGACCAGCTTACGGGGCTCAGTCTGGAGACTTTGCTAACACTAAGTAGCCCTTAAAAGAGCAGTGCTTCGCTGAATCTACGACCGGGTCGGAATCGCGACCCTCTGAAAAGATCATAAATTATTATAAGTGAGAACTCTTTAACAACTAGAATCTTTGTAAACTAACGTCGCCGCTTTCAAGTGCCGCCTTTGTGAAGATGCCGTAAAATACAAAAATTAAAATGCTTTAATCTTATAAAATAACGATTAGTCGCATCATATCCTTGTTCACCCTCTTCAAGTGGTTCATTCAACGTTCCACATCGTTTCTTTCTGTGAGAAGTTAACAAAGTGTTTAGGGGAAGGAGTATTAATGGTCTCGACAGTTTTTATACGGCTTCTGAACACGACAGACGTGGGAATTCGTGAGGGTGACCTTCCCTGACCTTTCCCTATCGAGTTATCTTAAACCAATATCCTTGGACAATAAATAAACTTACTTTTTGTCGTGCTCGCACCTTTAATTCTAGGCTATTTTTGAATAACACCGTTTTTTTATAGTTTAAAATTAAATGCCCATACATGTTTCAGTGGGTAATGAACATTGACGTTAATCACCTTAGTAAAAGATTTAGATTATGTCTAGTAGTTAGCTATTCCAAATCTAACATGTATTATTATTGTTTTCTAACAATAGAATATTCTATGTAATTCTAACAAATATATTTAGCCTTGTATCTTGTATATTATGATTATTGGATACGAAATAAGGTTCATTTTAAATATCAAGCAATATTTATACATTTGCTAAAAATGGCAGCAATTTTAATATGCCTCTTGCTAAAGACTATTTCCAATGTTCCAAATTTCCAATGTTCCAAAGACTCAGTGGCCAATCAATCTTTCTACCCAGAATGTTAGGTCGTAAATCTAATTTCAAATGGAAAGAAGTATATATCTTCGCAAATCAATTGAGACGACCATTAAAGATAGTTTCGCCGAATTAAAAGCAAGGAATTTGCGAAATAAACAGTTGAACAGTCGATCGAAAACATCGTGAAACCACAAGATACTTTCTCTAGTTCTGTTAATAGATTAGTTTGCCAATATTAATTCGTTTCGGCTTACCTTTAAATTAATTGTTGATCTTTAAATAACTTTAGCGAGAAAAGTGCAATTGAAATCTCAAAATATTTTTCTAAATGTGTAATGCGATGCTTTGGGCTTTAATAACGATGTCAGATCAGGTGAGCTCGGTTAAGCTAAGAATAGTTTTAAGCTTAAAAAGTATCGTTGGTATTAAGCACGGAAAGGATAACGACAATAAGAAAAAAAATTGACTTAACTAATCTTCAACGCTCACATAATTTGTGGTTGCGAAACTTTTTGGTGGGTAGCTCTGTCTTAGGCGTGAACTCTACGTAGTAAAAGTACTGAATTAGGTAATTGCAGCGGGTCTTAACTTACAAGTTTGTCACGGATGATTCCGTCACGTTGTCCCATCGTTTAGTTTGCATAATAGCTTCAATTGTCAAACCGGCTTTTGAAAGAATGTTTATGTGTTTAGTAAGTAAAGGCTACGGGAGAAGCACTGGTTTACTTGTCTTTAAAAATGTGTTCAAAAAGTTATGTATTCGTGACCTCTTTGATATCGTTCTATGTATTACCCACCTTTCTGGATATAGAGCTTAAAAGAGTTTTAACCGCCATCCTATGGAACTGCGACTAATCGTTACACAGAAATAAAATTTTAACGTTTGTCTGCTATGCGTTCCTAAACCATTCGTCCAATTGTAATAGAAATAAATAAAAAGCCTTTTATTTCGTACAAGTGACATAAAAAAGTGACAAAAACAAAAAATTAATGCAATTCTTAACTAATAAAATTAAATAATGTATCTGTTGTATAATATTAGGTATTATTTCCCACTTGCAAGAACCCCTCCTCGGGTAAAGGCCTCCTCCAAGGATAGCCAATCTTCTCTGTATTGCGCAATTTTAATCCAATTTGTAGTTGCTACTTTCTTTATATCATCTTCCCATCTAGTATATGGTGGTCCAATTGTAATAGAACTTCGTATAGTTGTTATTGGCATTTCAAGGAAGTTCTCAGCAACGTAAGGTAGGTGGCGTGCGAGTTTCGTATAATTAGCGACAGTTATTGCGGAGCATGACCTTGTTTCATTAGTTATGAATTTATATAGTAATACGTGAAGCAAAAACTTTGTACCCATTTTTACGAAAATTTCGCGGTCGGAGGAGTATGAAATTTCCCACACTTATACAGTCTAGAGTCTAGAAATCTGTGATTATAGAAGTATAATGTATAAATAATAATGTTCAAACTTATAATTTCAATTAATTATAGCCGAATTTCGACTATGTACTGCGGGACCACTAGTAGTTTCAAATGAATGAATTATCATAAAACTACATAGAATGATTGGACAGGTTTAATGACGTGTGAAAGCGTATGTATAAACATACGGAACGTAATGCGCGTTCGGCCATTGAAAATCAGTTTTGTAAACCCGCACTCAAGTTTATAAACATAGTTCCATTCTGAAACGAGATGAGCTCGTGTTTTTCAACACATTCGAATCACGTGAAATTACGTTGAAATACTCTTTTGGGATGTTTATGATGACGTAATTTCGTGTGGGCGAATCGGTTTTAAATGTCGTTCGTTTTAAATAAAAATAAGGTCGCGTGTTTTAAGTTTGCGATTTGTATTTAAAAATATTTATTTAATGCAACTTGTAGTTCCTTGAAATAAATCCGCAAAGCCATTTACTTGGGTACTGGTCAATAGCGTGTTAAAGGATTTTTTTTATCTCATAAAAACCTAACAATAAATATAATAGACAAACGAAAATCAAATTTAAATTGCTTAAGAACATTTAATTTATAAGAGACTAGCCATACTCGCCCGCTTCGCTGGGCATTTAAAAAGGGAGTCCAACACTCATATAAATATTAGCCTATCCATTAAGTACATGTATTTTCTACATGGATACCAAGTTTCAAGTCAATCGGATGCATGGTTCAGTAGTTATAAAGGAACGTCCGTAAAAACCACTGTAGATTTATATATTAGTATAGAAATATATATGTATTTAATTTCATGCTCAAGAACGACAAATACTATGTAGATAATTCTATCAAGTTTTACTATTCTCGTGTTCATTCAACTTAGAACAATGTGATATTGTGACGATGGCTCGAGTGAATCGATCAGTGCCGTTACATCCGGGATGTCGACAGAGTTTTTATGGCGGCTTCAATGAATCGTCGTTAATTTTCCAAGCAAAATACATGTTTTCTATAAAACTGACTCATCTTAATTTGAAATAAACTGAATGACTTTGAAATGACGGTAGGCAGTGGCTTGGCTCTTCCCCTGGCATTGCTGAAGTCCATGGGCGACGGTAACCACTCACCATCAAGTGGTATGCTCGTCTGTCTACAAAGGGAAAATAAATTTGGTTGAAATGGAAGAAGTAAGAGTAGTAAGTACTGAGTAATTACGAAGGTGGTGCTTGTTCTAATTATCGTGTTTTATTATCCTGATCTGTAATTTTTCACCTTATTTTTGACCAAATCTTTTAACTTTAAATATTTCAAATACATCATGAATCGTTGACGATATAATATTTTCATCACTTTGCTGACCAGAATCGATAAGATTCATAATAAATTTAATTGAGTTTGGTTTGCTAGTAACGCTTGTTCTTTTATTTATTAATTTTTTAATTACGGTTCGCACTTTATGGTAAGTGAGGTCAGGTGGGGCCATATGTCTGCCTGCATAATGTCTGCCTACAAGGACAATGAAAAACAATACAAAAAAAATATTAATGGCTTCGAAATATTTATTGCATAATTTCGTTGGATGAGCTTACGCCCCCAACTTCATACGTATAACATTTATGCTGCACCAATTGCGTGTAAAGTACGTGTTTCCTAAGAACAATTGGTACCATTGGAATGCGGGATTTGAGCACCGACATGGTGGCATCGATTTACGAGTACACCAAAATCACGTTCATGAAAATAAAATAATTCTAGAACAACGGAAACGATTACTAATCCACTAATGGGAGCTTAAGTTATATTAGTCGCACTTAGTTGTGAAAACTGATGGTTTATTGTTGTTAATGTAATGTCGCATCGTCATAGCACGATAAGCCGAAGTATCACTTTTTCGCCTAATCGTATTTAAATTATATGTTTCTATCAAAAGTTGTTCACTGGTTTCTATATATATTTTTCCTAAGCTGATGGTCTTGAGAGACCATTTCAGCGTTACTTTAACTAGTAGGTGAGCTCACGGGGCTCAAACCTGACGATGTTGCTAACACGAACCCTAGCAAGAGCCGTGCTTCGCAGAATCTACCACCGGATCGGAAACGCGACCCACTGAGAAGATCCGGCGAGAAGCTCAGTGGGCTGTGTCTGTGGGTTAATTGAGTCGCCGAGCCCTTCGTCGCAAGCGACGGGTTCGACCAGAACGATGACCGGTGGTTGGGGTACCTAAAAGCACCGTTAGTGGACCGGGAGGGTCCGAAACGACGTGTTTTGAGCGAAGTAGACTGTTTACCATTTGATCCGCACTTCGGTCAACAATAGTTATTATTGTTGATCGAAGGGTCCGCAGGATCGGCTATGTAGTTTCCGGCGGCCACGATGAGAGGATTCTCGTGTCGTGCCGCTTTATCAAAGTGGCTGGTTTCTATGATGTTCTAATAAAACACTAAAAATGACTTACATAGTGTGTACAAATCTGTGTGATTTGAATAATTTTTTTGGGTTTCCTAAACACACATCTTTTTACAATCTTTAATTTACCTAGAAATGTTTGTTTAGGTCAAAACTTACACTCAGATCTGAGTCCTGATTAGAGAAATCTTTAATAGTTAGCAGCAAAAAATACAAAATATGTTTACAGTTATGACAACCCATTCTGAGTCCCACCATGACATGGTTACTGCCTTAGAATTGGATTTTTAGTTACGAAGGAGCCGTACAACGATGGCAGTAAAGGCAGGATACATTGTATATTATGTCTATAAGTAATGGATAATGCTTTTAGGAGCGCCATTAGAATCGGTTTTCAATCTGTTCAGGAGAAAGAAAACATCAAAATGAAACCAGTAATTGCATTTCGCCAGGCACAAGTGAACTTTAAGCTGAAAAAGTGGCGCGTAATTCCGGACACCAAAGTTGAAGTTAGAATATGCCGAAGATTAAGTGGCGTCAGTGTATCGAACATGACGTGATGTGTGAAATTTGTTGTATATTAGCTCTTACTCTAAGACGAAACTCTGGTAGAGTTGATAGCTATCTCTATCAATGCAATTTAATCAAAACATAATCACGATACAGCTGAAGTGATTTTTTCAATGCGTAGTCGAGTCGACGAGCTTGCAGGACACCTGGAGCCAAGTGGAGCCCCATAGATCTCACGTGAATGTTGCCACCCACGTTGACATCAGTTATTTATTGTAACTGTCCCGCCGTCCACACACTTTGATGCTTCGCGGAAAGCAGCACAAGAAAGAAGAAGAAAGCAGGGTTGTGGTTCCTCCAAACCGTGTGGACTCACAAAACGCCTTACTATCAGTAAAAACAAAAGCATAATATAAAACCTTGTCGTGAGAATTACTTGTATACATTCATTTAATGAAATGTATTCATTGAATCAGTTTATATGAATTGATTTCATTTGAGAGCTTCATACACAGGTTTGCGAGGATGGCATAAATTAAGAATAACGCAAAACCATGCAATGATACAATGTAGATGTACATACGTCAAAAACAAACTCTGCATTTTATTAAAGTATAGTTAAGTATAGTGCTCATGAAACGTAAATTTTATTGGGTTTGTTTGCGTGACTTTCCGTAACCTAGATAAGTGGCGGGGCATGTCTTTTGTTATAAGATGTGGATTATACATTTTACTGTTAAATTAATATCATAAACTATTTTAGTACAGATTCAAATTAGTCGAAACCCTATTTTTAATGAGTGCCCCGTTTTTGTCTTATACGCTGGTTTCTAAATGTTTGAAAGCTGATATTCAAACACTTTGGCTTGTTAGAAATTAAAAATGTTATAACGCTTTTTATTTGTTCATTAAATAAGAACTAAAGGTAGCAAAGTATATATGTACTAGTATGATACTTTTAGCATATGCGACCAGCGATTTAATTGGTTCAAATTATGAATTTAGACGCAATTAATCGTTGTGGACATTATATTAAAACAGGTATTGTCATATCAAAATCTTTACGGTCTCCGGTAACCAATCAGGACAAGGTGAGCTGTGAAGTTTTCTACTAAGATAGAGAAAGGAACGGAACGTGGCGTAGAGACGAAGCAAAGTGAAAAGCTTGAGGAGTTGTAGCAATCGTGCCAGTGTTCACTTAAACGCATAGATAAGGATAAGTACTTACTGAAGTCATTACTGCGACCGGTATTTGAACGCGTGTGGAATGTAACACTTTCGCTGTGTCGAACTTCCGAAAAGCAAATAAAACCTCGATTGCCATCGGCAATCGCATTCGAATTTTAAGATCGACTAAAATTCTCTATTCAAATTTTCTCCTAAGCCACGCACATTATTAATTGATTTTGCTTTTTGGTCAGATCCCTGTGTCTTTCGTTTCGCGATTCAGAAAAAAGAAAAGCCATCGAAAGTATTTGAACATTAAGTTAAATAGAAGGGTGTTAGTTTTATGTATTCGGCTGGATCTTCTCATCAGGTCGCGATTCCGATTCGGTAGTAGATTCAGCGAAGTACAGCTCTTGCAAAGGCGAATCTTAGCAAAGTCTCCCAGGCTGAGCCCCGTGATCTCGTCTACACGTTGGATAAAGCCAGAAGAACCCCTCGAGGTTACTAGTAATAAGTAGGCAAAACATACAAACATTATGTATTCGAAGACTTAATTTGGTATTGTAGTTCTGAAATTTTATCGAATCTATACTAATATTATAAAGAGGAAAGATTTGTTTGTTTGTTTGTTTCGAATAGGCTCCGAAACTACTGGACCGATTTGAAAAATTCTTTTTCCATTAGAAGCCGACATTGTCCCTGATGAACATAGGCTACTTTTTTTATTTTTTTTTTATTTTTTTTTTGGTTTCATGTGTGTTTTAATGTTTCCGAAGCGAAGCGAGGGCGGGTCGCTAGTAATTCCATAAAGTTGCGTCAGATTACAGATTATTCGAATGTGAATAACCAATAAAATTGAACATATTATGTTTTGTCAACGTTTTTAAAAATAATTATGCTGTGACTTTATAACTTGAAAGCGAATATTCTGCCTACCTAGCTAATGACATCATTTACAAGCCTACAGCATGAGTCAACCGCAAAACTGCATTCACCGATACTAAGAGGTGAGTTTATAAAATTTTAAAGATTACAAAACGTTCATTTTTGTCAAAACATCAATATACGTATGTATATGTTCATACATATTGTAGCAATTGCATACAATTAAAGCACGAAAATCGTTGTATAGCTCAAATTACAAGATCAGTCTGGCATGATTCCAAATTTTTTAATTACATGTAACGAATATTTTTCTAATCATTTTATAGATTTGCAAGAACATTAAATTTTACAATTATAACGATGAATTATTTTTGGCAGGATTAGTGTGCATATTTTTTTTAACACTAAACATACAATAACGGGTCAAATGCTCAATTTTGAACCTTTGCATTTGAAAATGCACGTATCATCTTATTGCTTTTGCACGTTAGACGACTTCATGACTTTTTCTTACAAATTAATCTACAGTTACGTATTTTTTTCTTTTATTTTGTTTATTGAGTAATACTCGTCGTATGGGTACCCGCTATGGTAGAAATAGGTACCGGTAAGTTTTGGTATTACTAGTGTTAATAGGAATAAGAAGCAGGCGCCAACTTGACTGGTGGCCCTAGCATCGCTGAAGTCTATGAGCGACGGTTACACTCACTATATTCTGTACTCGTAACAAAGGTTTTTTAGATAAGTTACACAACTCTACAAAAAAAATTCGTTCTTTGTCCTAACGTTTATACTAGGTTATTACTACAGCCGATTATGACTTCACGAACTAGTATCAAGAAACTAGATATATTCAACGACGATTCATCCCAAATATTTTCTTACTGCAATCTTTGTAGCAATAAAGTGCGCGTCCGGTTTTCAGCCGCGATCTATTTTTTCATTATTAATATTCTATTTAACACGAAGTTTTCATTTATGGGAATTACTTTTCCGTACCAATTTTTAGGTCTAAACACTACTTTCTAAATACAAAATGTTTTGTCCATCTATTATATATCTTCTTCTTAGATTCATATACTTTATATTGCTGAAGGTCGTGTTCGTGAAAGCCCTTCGAGGCTCTTTGTACCACCAGCTTCTATTTCCTTCGGAATTTCTATTACATATATTACATTACTACATATGTTTGTGTGATATGCGAAGGAATATACAATTTTTTTTACTGATATGTTCAATGTTCCCGCTTACATCTGTCGCAACACAATCCTGCATTTCAGTAGTGTGAACAACCCTCACACATCCGAAACTTCAATGTGATTTTTCTGAGTTCCGTTAACGAATGAACATTAGGTGGAACTCGTTTTAATTTTTAGAAAAATAATCAAGCTTTAAGAAAATAAATGCATAGAACACAGAATAAGAAAATAAAGGGAACGAACATGTAAAGGTGGCAAAGCTAATTAACGCTATATTGCAGATAAATCGATTGCAATGCATTAACATTTTTCTAAGCGCTTCGTTTGGCGCCGTTTCTAAACACGTTTTATAAACACGTACACCACGATTGCACTGACGGCACCTTTTTGTTTTACACGAATAGTTCAAAATTCTGTTTTGGAATTTAATTTTAAGTTTTAAACAACAGTACCAAAATTGATAGACCTTTTTTAATGGTTAAATTAAAATGGACGAATGGAAACAACGGTTAAACAATTTTCAAGAAATTCATTCTACTTTAATGTGTTTTTTTTTAATATTACCACAAAAGTTTATTAGTCGAATGCGCGTGTGTAGGTAGGTCCGTAGGTAGGTAGGTCAACAAACACTTACTTCTAAGAACACGAAACAACAACTGGTTAAAATCGTAAAACTATAACGAAAGAGACGTTGACGCTTTGTTCTTGTAACATAAAAGACAGTAAAACTTGTAATCCACAATCAGTAACAACTCTTGGTAGAGTCACAGAGTTGCACTACAATAGAGCGATTATAGCTTATAAGATTATTTTCTTGGAGATTAAATTCTGTCGGGATAGACTAAAGATCTAACAAATAAACACTGAAATGAACTCTACGTAGAGCTCGAACTAACGCGTTTTTGATGTTTCTTTTTTTATGCGCTTATTTATAAAAGTTACATACCTTGACCACAAACAATCGTAGAAAAAGAAGAGACTGTACAACTGTCACCTACAAAGCCTCCAACTCAAGGACTGCAAACACACAATACAAAAGAAACACTTAACAAATCACACAGCACACAAATTACATATGTAATTGTTTTTTAATATATTAACATGTATTGAATTTCGTTTCAGATTTCACCAAACAGGTTCTATTTACGAAGTATGGCACAGCGAATCGGTACACTTGCGCTTAAGGACAGTGTTCCGCGGAGACTGAATGCGACGCGGGAGAGAGACAACGAGATGCGGTGTGAGAGAGATACACTGTGACGTGGAGGGACGACCGCTACCTCGAACAACGCCTAATGCTCCACTTTCACACTAAAATATTTTAATATCGTAACTTAATCATGAAATTAAATTATCTTGAGATAATCATTTGCATGAAAGTTATTTAAAGCAGTTGTTTAGGTAGTTAATAGGGAGATGAACCTATTAATATTAATGTAATATTAAAGTATGTAAAAAAAATGTAATAATAAGGCTTTCCTTAAATTAAGTTATTCTAATGTTCATTGGATATACTTAATTTTTACCGACGTAGCTGGAGCTAACATAACGATCAAAACGGTAACTGTAAATCCAAGAGACTATTCGGTACCGCATACCTTCAAGCATTTGACTGAAATCCCATTGGCATTAAGCAGTGGAATAATAGCTACTCTATCTTCTAAGAAGGAACTTATATTTCTTTGGTGGCAAAAATAAATAGGATGGTGAAAACAGGCTGTGGATATGTATTTTGTTCTTTAAATAATGATTTACTTTATTTATGAAATGCTTCTTTTCTATACCGTCCAGTTTTTATTCCATTTACAAACAAACAAACAGTTACACATACTTTATATATCTTAAATAAAATAAAAAAATAGTTAGAATTTGTTTCGTAATCTGTCGTGTAGTAAAATAAAATTGTATTAATGTCCACTCCGCAGCCAATTCGTCGCAATGTGCCGTACCTCCTATTACCTGGCACGGGCTCCCTCCGCGCCCCTCAACGCACGCATATTACCTTTACCATATTTAAAAACCTGTTTTCGAAACCATAATAATATTGTTCTGTGATCACTTTCGATTATTGATAAATTTATCAAAAAGCATTTTTACTTAGTTCAAATTTTTTTACCACATTTGTACATTTGCTGCAGCTGTTTTTTTAATTTGAATAAGACTTAAAAAGTTGTTTACGGTAGGGATTACGCTGCAAGTGTTGCAACAGGTTGTTTTCCCCATGTTTGAAAAGGACTGTTTGTTGTAGATTAGGGAGGTTATATTAGGAGAAAGAATTTAAAGTATTCTGTCATTATGTGGCTTGTACATAGTTGAACTTTCTGACGATGACTTTGTTAAATTATTTTTAGACAGAGATCTTATTAACTAATGTACCATTTAAATTAATTTCAATCTACTAACAAACTTGCTAGATGCCTGCAGCTCCAACATTAAGAGCAAGTATAGAGACCATACTCTTCGAAGAGCTAGATGTGAAAAATAACCCATAATACCAGTTCGCTGAGTTTCTCGAGGCATTTCTCTTCTCTTGAGGTGTTAGGTCACCTTCGGAGACGTTCGGCCATCTGTGAGCAAATTCCGCTCTTCCTGTCTGAGCCCGTGCTCACTCACCTGTCCAGGATAAAAAGACTTCGTGCCACCACTAATCCTTCCTTTTCAACCATCACTACCATTAAGCGGACTACCCTTCATTGCTAATTAAAAACGCATACAAAAATGAAGACTACTTTTACATTTTAATGCTGCTTGTGTTTATTCATATTTTATTATATGCAATACATTATGTCGACATTTCAGAGCTGCGCATAATATTACGAACGCGAATATCTTAGTTCGGGACGAGGCGAAAAATGCAATCGAAATTTAGGAAATACATCATAAAAGTACTAAATTTTAATTATGTTTAAAACGGTAAGCAGCGGCTTGGTTCTGCATTACTGACGTCTATGACCGACGGTAACC
The DNA here is from genome assembly GCF_030267445.1 of Bombyx mandarina. Lineage (NCBI taxonomy): Eukaryota > Metazoa > Arthropoda > Insecta > Lepidoptera > Bombycidae > Bombyx > Bombyx mandarina. The sequence goes on from NC_143218.1 coordinate 9,903,034, forward strand.
ACTCATCATCAAGTTGATCCTATGCTCGTATTCTTACATGGACCATAAAAAAAATAGCGAAAGTCATAAAAAATATTAAAATGCATACTAAGTGTGTAACGCCTGACAGCTTTATAAGTATTTCTTTTATGCTTCTTAGTTTTCACTTCATTTCAGGGGTATGAGCTTTTAGTAACGAATGAAAATGTTCTTTTGTCATCAGTGTGCTTAGTGCGAGTTTTTTAACGTTCTCGATAACGTAAAAGTTAAGCCAATTTTGTATGCAGTTGGAACAGCGCCCCTAGCGGCAAACGTACGCAAACGATCCCATTCCATACAAATGTGAGCTAACTTTTACGTTATCGAGAACGTTAAAAAACTCGCACTAAGCACACTGGTTGAAAATGATACCGTCGTCCACAGATATCAACATCATGAGCACGCGCGAAAAGTAGACTGAGCAGACGATCAGTCTACTTTTCGAAATTATCTGCCTAACGCTAACTCTTAAATAATTAATGCTCACTTCATGATCAAAATTCGACCTTATTCACCGAGACCCCGAAATTTAGTTTGAATATGTGTGCTTCATATTTTTTTCTATTTTGTGGAAATGATATTTGAACAAAAAAGACCTAAGAATTGTGACAGCTCGGTTTCAATACTTATTACCTTACCTTACCATAAACTCTTACTCCATTTATGTGTTTATTAAAATGTTATGACTAACAGACATCAGGTAGAAGCGATGCATTCAGTACGTTCATTTCTCAATCGTAAATTGTAATACAGAGGTCGATAGTAGAAGGCTGACTCAGTGTGCTTAGTGCGAGTTTTTTAACGTTACAAACAATACACAAACACACAAATAACTATTTATTTTAATTACAAGAGGAAGTAAACGGGCATTAACCTAGATACAGTTAAGTGGTCTTCGTATTACTACTATCATGACAATACCGAATATCTTTTGATCTTTGTAGGTCCCTATTACTTCTCAGCCCTTTATAAGAAAGTATGTTTTCAAATAGGAGTTGTTTTTTTTATATTTTTTTATTGCTTAGATAGGTGGAGGCTCTCACGGCCCACTTCGTATTAAGTGATTACCGGAGCCCATAGACATCAATAACGCAAATGCCGCCACTTATCTTGAGACATGGGTTCAAAGTCTCAGTTTTATAGTTGAACGACTGTCCCACCTTCAAGTTAAAAGGCATTACTCCTTCACGGCCTACCTGGTACCTTCTCGTGCGAGCTCACAGCACGTTTTACTACCATTAATTACGCAAATTATATTTTTTGGGGGTTTGATTTATATTATATGATGTTATTCTTTCATTGTCGAGATCATTCGTGAACATTTGTTAAGTACGTATTTCATTAGAAAAAAATGGTACTTGCCTGCGGATTCCAACACCGGCATTGTTGCATCGCTCCATACGAATGCACCAGGCGTCTTGCCCTTTAGTCCACGACAACTTTAACAGATTCAACCACGGAATAGATAAGATTCAACACTTACACACAATACCTCTAGACACTTCATCCAGAATTAGGCAGGGTAAATCCAATCCCGCCAACTTGACCAATATACTTAGTCTGGCCATAAATACTGTTACAATTAAAAATAAAAAAATATATATCGTAAATAGCATTTATTACTTTTACAGTGTGTTAGTTTAATACATAAATATAAAACAATTTAAAGTAAAAAAAGCTTATTCGAAGTGGTCTCCATTGGCTGCAAAACAGTCCTATAAACGTTGAGGCCAGTTATCAATAGAAGCACGCACTATTTCCATGGGAAAAATTTTCACTGCCAATCGTACGGATTGTTTCGGGGACTCCAAATTATCATGGCGTTTAGAGCAAGCCGTACTCTCTAAAACTGACCATAAATCATAATCCAGCGGATTAAGATCGGGACTAGACGACGGCCAGTCTTCAGCTCTGATGAAGTTCGAAACGTTCGTTTCCAAACAAGACTGCGTAGACCAAGCTTTATGACCTGGCGCCGAGTCTTGCTGGAAGGACCATTCTTGATTATTGAACATGGTGTTGTTAAGGGGCTTCACTACCTTCTCAAGAATGGTATCTTGATACACTTGTGCCGATGTTTTTTTTTATTGCTTAGATCGATGGACGAGCTCACAGCTCACCTGGTGTTAAGTGGTTACTGGAGCCCATAGACATCTACAACGTAAATGCGCCACCCACCCTGAGATATAAGTTCTAAAATCTCAGTATAGTTTTGATACCTTTTTCACAAAAGTATGGCTCAGTCACTCCTTCATGGCTAATACCCCACCAAACCATCACTGAAGTCGGATAGTGCCCACGTTGCACTCGTCGACTAATTGGGAAGTTTCCTTAGAGCTTTGAGCATAAATACGGTCATTTTGTTTGTTAAAATGTTGCTCAATTGTAAAAAAATTCTCATCCGTAAACAAAAATTTTCTATGACCTCCCTTTGCGTACCGCTTCAGTAGTTGTTTCGATTTTACCATCCTACTCTCTTTAAAATTATCAGTTAAGAAATGACCAGTACGTCTCTTACAGGCTGCAAGTCCTAAGTCATCTTTTAAAATACGCGACATGGTTCTAGGTGCTATCTTCATCTCCCGAGATAAAATCTTTTGCTTTCGGACAGGATTTCTTCGAATTCTTTCCCTTACTACTTTGACCACCTTTTTCGTACGAACACTACGTGGACGGCCAGATCTTTTTCTATCACAAACAGAGGAGGTCTCATTGCACCTATTAATAGCCCGGTACACAAACATTTTACTAATACCAAGCGTATGGAGAGTTTTAAAAATTGGATTTGGCTCCATACCTACTTTGTGTAATGCAATCACAGCGATTCGGTTCTCTTTATCACCGCACTCCATTTTAATATCGCAAAATATTTTGTACAATGTATTGGCGCCAAAATGAGAAAATGTTTATTTTTAATTGTAACAGTATTTTGGCCAGACTAAGTATAAGTATTTGAAATCTCAATTGAAATGGTACAATTTTTGTCCTCTATGAATTAGAACACATAAGTTCTTCATGGTATAACGGAGGGTAGTATCTGAGCGGGCTCGCAATATGCCCTATGATCTTAAAATGGAAAGAAGTGTAACTATTTTTTTTTTCAGTTAAAAAAAGTTATTATGAAAATTGTGGCACTAACTTTCACGGCTTACGTGGTCTAAGGTGGGTCTCTGAGCTCGTAGATATCACAAAGGGAACAGACCTAGCCCCTTTAATAATGAGTTTGCTTTTCCTACTGGAAGTTTTTATTAATTTCCACCTTAAGTACAGTTCGCAAAACAAAATCAATCATCGTGTTATCAGATTTCATTTTGTTAGCTATTAGTAGATAATTTTTGAGATACAATTTATTATCATATCGAATTCACACTACACTAAAATTAAAATTAAAAAACACGTCTTTCGTTTAATAATTATTTTAAACGTGATAATTAAAATGCACATTCTATCATATAAAAAAAAATATACGAACACGATTACGAATTGCGGTTCTTGAACGATATGCAGTTCTTGACGGATAATTTGTTCAAAAATAGTAGATGTTTTGTTAAAATATTGTGAGAATAAATGAGATTGTAATTTTGAAATTTGTGAGTGTCATAGGATGATAAATTAGTGATTCCGATGAAAAATTTGAGTCGTTTTAAGAATTTTATCATTGTTATTGGTGTAGATAATGTGCTCTAAAATTATGTATATTTTTAAACCAAAAAGCGTGAGATACAACAGCGGTATATCATTGTATTGCATTTAATTATTCTATTGAAGTCAATTGGCTGTTTGGAGGGGTCAGTGTTAGTGCGTCTGCCGATACGAAATGGCATGGTATTGGTAATAACTATTTTATAAAAAAAAAAAAACACAAAACATCCGATACATTTTGTTATATTCTTTGTTTATCATACGAAAAAATATTAATAATAGTGACACAAATTAGCCACACTACACGCGTGAATTAAGCAAGTACCTACCTAAGCTTTTAAATTAAGGTAAGCCTTATTTTAATTTACACTGAAACTTGCTAGTTGTACCGTTAAAAAAAAACAAAGGATGAAAATATTATATATATACTTAGTACATACTTTGTGCTCCATTCCCGTGAATTTAGCGAGATTTAAAAAATTGAGGTATGCTCGTTTTAGAGTCTTTATCAAATCACATATATCCCTACTTTCAGTTTGGCTAAAATATAGATGAATGATTGAATAAGTGATAGAAAATTAAAATAAGAATATTGCTTACTACGGAAGCGCGGTGATAAAATAAAAGTGACAACTCAGGTAGTTATAGTTACTTTGAATCGCCGAATCAAAATGTTAATACATGGTTCATATATTATTATGTATTGTGCATCTACTATTTCGTTCATAAATTCCCAGATTATATGTAAATGTAAGACGATAGCACTGTTACAGATCTGGTAACATGTCCAACGAGTTTAAATTCAAGTTATCGAGATTACTAGAGTTATGTAACATACATAATATATATTCCTGCTAAAATTATAACAGAAATGGGAATGATGTTAGCGAGACCGCTTGTAAAATAAACTGGTTCGAGAACTGTTTCTCAGAGAGTTAGCAGAGTCATCTAATTGATAATATTTGTTTATGTATGTTTTTATATGTATATATTTAAGATATGTATATGTATATGTATTTATTTAAGTACCAGTATTTGTATCTATAAATATTATGTATGTTATATATACACATATGTTTAAGTAATATCACCTTCACACTACACCTACCAAGGTTCATCTCTGCACTCCCCTAAGGTAGACTGTTAGAGAATGCCTATGGCATTAAGTCCGCCTTTATACTTTCTAGTATATGAAGTTATAAATAAATAAATAAAATGTTACATATTACGATATCACAGTGCAATCGTACGATGGTTTAAGAAATCCCGTATCAAATCTAAGTGATAACGTTCTGATTTCTTTTCGATTCACCGACCCTCACATTCGACGTGATTTTTGATAATGTATTTGAACAATGTAGATTTGAGTTGTAAGAACTAGTGGTGTTCTTCTTGTGGCTGGTCAGAGGTCTGTATCAGAATATTATGATGACCTTTACTGAAGTTAGGACGTAGTTCACGTAGTGTAAATCAAAATGGCTTTGGGTGGAACGGGTAGGGTGGTACGGTAGGAACTAGTGGTGTGCTTCTTGTGGCTGGTCAGAGGTCTGTATCAGAATATTATGATGACCTTTACTGAAGTTAGGACGTAGTTCACGTAGTGTAAATCAAAATGGCTTTGGGTGGAACGGGTAGGGTGGTACGGTAGGAACTAGTGGTGTGCTTCTTGTGGCTGGTCAGAGGTCTGTATCAGAATATTATGATGACCTTTACTGAAGTTAGGACGTAGTTCACGTAGTGTAAATCAAAATGGCTTTGGGTGGAACGGGTAGGGTGGTACGGTAGGAACTAGTGGTGTGCTTCTTGTGGCTGGTCAGAGGTCTGTATCAGAATATTATGATGACCTTTACTGAAGTTAGGACGTAGTTCACGTAGTGTAAATCAAAATGGCTTTGGGTCGAACGGGTAGGGTGGTACGGTAGGAACTAGTGGTGTGCTTCTTGTGGCTGGTCAGAGGTCTGTATCAGAATATTATGATGACCTTTACTGAAGTTAGGACGTAGTTCACGTAGTGTAAATCAAAATGGCTCTGGGTGGAACGGGTAGGGTGGTACGGTAGGAACTAGTGGTGTGCTTCTTGTGGCTGGTCAGAGGTCTGTATCAGAATATTATGATGACCTTTACTGAAGTTAGGACGTAGTTCACGTAGTGTAAATCAAAATGGCTTTGGGTGGAACGGGTAGGGTGGTACGGTAGGAACTAGTGGTGTGCTTCTTGTGGCTGGTCAGAGGTCTGTATCAGAATATTATGATGACCTTTACTGAAGTTAGGGCGTAGTTTACGTAGTGTAAATCAACATGGCTTTGAAGGGTGGAACGGGTAATAGAGCTGCCTGAAGATGCCTAGTGGTGGTCGAGTTATGATATCTACGAGTTTTGGTAACCACAAAATAACAGGTGGGCCGTAAATTGATCTAATCTTCGCGTGCAATCAAAACGTATTATAAAATTGGGAGAGATTGTGATAGGATATGTCGCTAGTCTTGAAGTATTAGACAATCGTCCTAGTAGTACAGTTAATAATTCATCCTCAAGTCTTAACGTGGATGTGGCCACAGTATATAGTGTCTAAATATAGGCCCCAGGACCGGGCGTTTTTTTTCCCTACCTATGCTAATAGCCTTGAGAGGCTATATCAGCGTTGCTCTGTAGGTGAGCTCTCGGAGCTCTAATCGTAGCAACCCTAGCAAGAACAGTCAGTTAGAAAGAATCTACCACCGGATCAGAAACGCGACCCACTGAGAACATCCGGCGAGAAACTCAGCTGGATCAGGAGGATCCGTAATGACGTGTTTAGGGCGACGTCGACTGTTTACCATTCGGTCCACAGGATCGGGTATGATACAGGGCGTGATTTCGGCTTAATAACAGTACACGAATTTCGAGTACTTAGAAATAAGTTATTTTAATCGCTATGTTCAGGGCACACAGTATCGAACTTGTGCGATAACATCGTTGTTGTCAATCGTGTGTATTGATAAAGATTATTTTTTATACCTGAGACCTTAGAACTTATATCTCAAGGTGGGGTGGCGCATTTACGTCGTAGATGTCTATGGGCTCCAGTAACCACTTAACACCAGGTGAGCTGTGAGCTCGTCCACCCATCTAAGCAATAAAAAAATAAAAAATGAAAGCAAAATCGAAGGTGTGCCATAGTGTTGCCCATGAATTTTGGAATAGGTATTACTACACCACTGTTGTGACATCAGACATCTGCTTGGCTACACTCCTGGTATTTTTCTGAGCGATGGTGACCACTATCCATAAAGCGTGAAGCGTAATTAAAAAAAATATATTTAAGAACTAAAATAACAAGCTTTTATAGCAAAACCAAACTCAATTAAATTTATTATGAATCCTATCGATTCTGGTCAGTAAAGTGATGAAAATATTATATCGTCAACGATTCATGATGTGTTTGAAATATTTAAAGTTAACAGATTTGTTCAAAAATAAGGTGAAAATTTACAGATCAGGCTAATAAAAAACATGATAATTATAACAAGCACCACCTTCGTACTTACTTAGTACTTACTACTCTTGCGTCGTCCGTTTCAACGAAATTTTTTTCCCTTAGTAGACAGACGAGCATACCACCTGATGGTGAGTGGTTACCATCGCCCATGGACTTCAGCAATGCTAGGGACAAAGCCAAGCTCCCGCCTAATTTTAAGACCACACTTCAATATTTCTATAATTTATACTGTTTTTTTGGATATTCAGATAGAGAGCATGGCGTCAAAATTACTGGCTTGGTCACGCCAATCACTACAACGTCGTCCGGTTCTAACCAACACCGTAGTCTACGCAACATTTTATACTGCCGCTGAATTGTCGCAGCAAACCTTCAATAGAATTTACTCGGTGAGATCTGATTTATAATTAGCGAACATTTCGTAGAAGTGAATGAATGTTAATGGATCTGTGGAGTTAGTTTAAGGTGGGAAACGAATATTTTAGAGGACGCGTCGAAGTACCTACCTCCTGTGGTTGAAACTTACGAGTAAGAAGTGGTTTGAACACGTGATGAGTTGAGAGGAAATGAATGTTACTAGGGGAGTAAGCGTGCAAGGCAATCGTGGTAGAAATAAAATAAAAATAGGAATGGATCGTAAAAATAATAATATAAATATTCAAGTGAATGTGACTATAACTAGAGTTGAATAGAAATTGCATTGACCTTTGATAGAAAGGGAAGGTAACGAATATTAATAATTTTGGTAAGGATCCACCGTAGAGCGTCTAAGCAGCGCTGCTGTAGATTTCAGGTGTGAAAGGATCTAAAATATATTACCTACAACTTATTTATCACCACAACTAATATGTATTTCTTAAATATTATGTTCGGAGTTCCGCGAAAATCCATTGACGCAAACTCAGAGTGCTTGTCTTTATTCAGTACACGCACGGCGCCACTCGCGTTAATTTAGATAAATAAATATATAGGGAATAGTACTTTATTCAGGATAAATTTCGATTTATAATATTAGATAAATAAATAATAAATAAATAAATCAAATAAATGTGGATGTTATACTCGTATATTCTTGTTATTAATTTCATCAGATAATCTTACGTGAGTTTGAACAATGAATTAATACATTTTCATTTTTTTAAGTCTTCAAAAAGAATCAAGAAATTCCTAAAATATTATGATTATAATTTACAAATATATATATACAGTGATTGAAGAAGTTGTTATCTCAAATTAGTTAATTTTGTTGTTAAAATTGAAATTTACAAAAGCTTAAATTTAAAATATTCAAAAAGAGATGGCAGCGGTGGGATTCGAACCCACGCCTCCGAAGAGACTGGTGCCTTAAACCAGCGCCTTAGACCGCTCGGCCACGCTACCGATGACTAGGTGATCGAATTTTTTATATGCTATATACCTTACAATGTGCTAACATTACGTAACACAAACAATTTTGTTTAACTTACGTAACATTATTAGCCAATTTTAATAATAATCTTTAGTATAATAAAACTACTATCAGCGGTCTCCAAGCAATTCATAACATCAACAACCGACAGTCGTCGAATGCACGGCTTCAAAGCGTTTATGGCTTCCAATTCATAAAATGCTTCCACAATAACACAATCACGATGATCAATATGCATATTCGGTATATGTACGGTATTTGCAATTTAGTGTCTTTGTGAAAGAAGCTTTTAAATAATTAAGATAGAGTTGCTCGTGTCTCGTATGTATTGGCGGCACTGATGATAACACAGGAGAAATTTCTAGTTTGGTGCCGTTGGCGAAAATCGTTAAAATATGTACCAGTTTGTAAGATAGAAGAGAAGGAATCCGGCAAAAATCTGAATAGCACAAACGATGATTACAAGATCAGCGTGCTTAAACACGAATTAAGTAAAATGATATTCGGACCGTCAGTTATGTTTATTTGTGTAAAAATATCGCCCGCCCAATGAAACGATATTCCATGGTTGTTTTTCTATGAACTTTGTGACTTGTGTTATCTAAACTTTTTTGCAAATTGCTTAAAAAAAAGCAAACCCTTTAGTACCGTTCTCTGGTCTTTTTGTTAACCGATTTTAACCGATTTCTTTCTTTTTTTCTGATTAGCTATTGAGGAGATTTAATGCTAATAGTTGAGTTTTTTTTTTTAAATGGCAATGTCAAGACATAAAAGAGAATGTATCTAATACATAAGCAGCAGATGTGTGATTTGTAGTGATGAGTGATTAAAATCGTAATTCGGTCAATAGTCGAATACTACTTAATATAACTGGCCTAAAACTGTAATAAACGTAATTGTTATTTTACAGCCGGAAAAGCCAGATTTAGATGTCGCGGCTGCCGCCCGAATCGTCTCAGTTGGTAGTACTGTTTACGCACCCACTTTATACTTTTGGTACGTATTTGAAACTTAAATACTGGTTTTCGATAGTTCTCTTTCTGATTGCTTACACAGGACTCTGCAAACCGGAACACATCACTGCTTCGCGGTAGAAACAGGCAGGGTGGTGATCATATCTACCCGTGTATCTATCTACCCGAGCTAATAAGGACGCAAATTGTAATTATTTTGCGGGTTTGTTTTTTATTTTACCTAGTTGTTTCTTCATCGTATAAGTTGTTCAAAACAATTAACCGTTTTTCCGGCTATTAATCAAGGTGTTTATACGTAAATCCGGCCTGAAGGGACTTAGTTTGAGAATACTGTTACAGCGGACGGATTAATTGGTAATCTATCGATCTATTATATAAAAATGAATTGCTGTTCGTTAGTCTCGCTAAAACTCGAGAACGACTGGACCGATTTGGCTAATATTGGTCTTGAATTATTTGTGGAAGTTCAGAGAAGGCTTAAAAGGTAGATAAATATGAAAATGCTCGGAATTAAATAAAAATAAACAAGTTTTGTTTTTCCTTTGATGTGTCCCCCGTCGGACGGGGATTCCTTTTATTTGTTTTAAGTTTATTGTATACAAAAGTTTAGGTCTTTTATTTATCGATTGAGGCCCTACGAAGTCTGCCGGGTCAGCTAGTGTAGTATAAAGAATGACACACAAGATCATAACAGTTGAACAGGGTTAATAAGTTGAAATAAATAGAAACGAAATGAAATAGTGAATAGAAAGGTTGAATCTATCCCCTATTTTAGGGATGCAAGCAATTGTCCGACTTTTCAACCGCTCGGATCTTTTGACGTGTAACTTCCAAACAACACTTCCAAATAATTCGTCCTTTGTAATGATATTGTCGTATTACTCGTATATTCTTAGCTCACTGTGTCTAGGTACTGCTTCTCCCAATTTCAGAGCTAGTCTATTACATAATTATAACCATTTTCAGGTACAAATTTTTGGACAAGAAGTTTGCCGGCAACGCAATCAAAGCCGTAGCGACAAAAGTGGCTTCCGATCAGTTCATTATGACGCCTATATTACTGGCCACGTTTTATACTTGTAAGTTTAAAAAAAATGCGTATTCAAATAATAAATACCAAGCGGCCATATTCTCGTCTACCCAACTATACGAATAGAGACACTAATGAGAAGTACCTATATACTTAAAAGTAGGTAATAATGTCACAAATTAAATTGTCTTACTTACTTTTTAGTGTTGGGGATTTTAGAACGAAGAGAAGATGTATTCGAAGAGCTAAAGCAGAAATACTGGAAGACGTTTATAGCCAATCAAGCCTTTTGGATTCCAGCGCAAACAATTAACTTTTACTTCATGCCTTCACATTTGAGAGTTATTTACGTAGCCTCAACATCTTTCGTGTGGATCAATATCCTTTGCTTTATTAAGAGACAAAAAAATGTGATAAAACTTGAAGAGATGCCGTCATAATTCGAAAGCGAAGATCGATACAAATGGCTTATATCTAGATATATTCATAATACTTGGTTTAAATAAAATTAAAATCTTCACTCAAATTATGAGTATAAAATCGTTTTCTAAAAATCTTTCTAAATTCTAAAATCTTTTCTTCGTAATTTCCGTACTTAGCAGGCGTCAGCCAGGCTTAGGGAAATAGTTGAATATAAGATAAATTGCTCGCATTGTGAATATGCAAGCAGTTATACTATTAATGATCTCCAAGGCACTTTCGCTAACGGATATCGTTTAACCTTCACTAAAACTACACCAAATTAAACATCAGTGTTGGAGCGTAGAATTTTAAAGCTAAACACGAAATATATGTGGCTAATTGTTGATTAATTGTGTATAATCTATGATTAGCTCATCTTACGTATTTACCACAAATGACATCATAAGGAATAAAGCTACGTTCAGCCCACTTTTGAAAAGCTTACGCAGCACTTTTATGCAATAAGAGCTTTTTGCTTGCCTATTGAGTGTGAGTATGATTATAGGGTTGTTTCGAGTTTTGTTAATTGTGCACATATGCAAATAAAAAACGATTTCATATAAAGCAATGTAATATTATGGATTGCACATGTTTTATTTAAAAAAAAAAAAAAAAAACTAATTTCGAACGTCAGACGTGAGTTCGTTGATGTGGGCTTTCAGTTTTAAGTTTTCCACAAATAGTTTGTTACATATGGTTATCTGTGGAAATGAATTAAAAAGAATGCGTGATCAAGAGCTGTCAACACAAGATTTAAGCAAGTTACTTTTTTTGCTGGAATAAGTGGATAGACGATCTACCGATTCACTTTAAGTCAAACAGTTAATCAAATAGGTACCACTGTCCACGTTAAGATACAAGGTTAGGGTTGCCAATTGCCGTAGATTCAACGCTATTGTTTCGCTCAAGCACCGGTTACCGTCCCCGTCACACTCGTCGATAACGACGAAGAGTTCGACGAGCGAACTAAGCTATGGACGCAGCCCACTGAGTTTCTCGCCGGATCTTCTCAGTGGTTCGCGATTCTGATCCGGTGGTAGAATCTGCGAAACACTGCTCTTGCTAGGGCTACTGTTAGCAAATTCTCTCAGGTTGAGCTTGTGAGCTCACCTACCCGGGCGTAGCTGGACTAGCCCCTTAGGCTACTAGCGAATAGGTAGGAAAAAAGTATTGTTTCTAATAGACTTTGGAATGTACATACTTATGGCCATTCAAAGTCCTCTAATTTAAGACAAACGATGCAGTAAGTAACTTACTTCAGTTAAGAGCGTGGCAGATATTGCATCCTTTTCTTTGCTCAAGTAGCAAGCTAATTGATTGTCAAAGTGAATTCGTGCCTGTTCTGCTGATTTGAGAACACTTTTAATCATATTTTTCAGTTTTTCAATTTTCACGTTTAACGAAGATAGCTGCAGTTAAATATTCCGTTAATCTTAGTGGATATTGTTAACTTAGGTAATGCCGAAACCACACAGACACAGGCCACTGATTTTCTCGCCGGATTTTCTGACTGGGTCGCGATTCCGATCCGGTGGTAGATTCAGCGAAGCACTGCTGTTGCTAGGACTAGTGTTAGCAAATTCTCTAATATTGAACCCCGTGATTTCACCTACCAGCCCGGCGTAGTTGGAATAGCCAATCAGCCTACCACCGATTAAGTAAGCATGAAGCGGTAGGCAGCGGCTTGGCTCTGCCCCTGGCACTGCTGAAGTCCATGGGCGACGGTAACCACTCACCATCAGGTGGGTATGCTCGTTTGCCTACAAGGGCAATAAAAACAAAGCGTCACCTACTTGATACCTACACAAGGTATTGTATGGACAACGGCTGCCTGACTGTTAAATTGGAACAAGCAGTTGGTTCATGGTAGAAATAGGCGAGATAGTGGTATCTAGTGGGCTCACAACGCGTATTTGGATGTTTTTTACAGCTAACGTTTTGGTTCTCTGTTGAATGTCTTGAGCCGCAGTAGCCCGCTTACTTTTAATAATAATACCAGTAGAGTTTATTTTTTTGTAAATCTATACTATATAGTTAAAAAATAACCTTTTCGTTATTACTATGTGAATAGACAAAACTTGCGCTTATGACGAATACTGAAAATTCTAATCCATACAATGATAATAACATACCTTTAAATGCTGATAAATGAAACTGACCTGGACATTTTTCTTATATTTTAGTGCTAAATACTTATCACAAACAGTTATAAGTGTTTTATGGACTTCATTTATTTCATTATGACAAGTATTCAGTCGTTTTTGCAGATCATTGAGGGCGTTATCTCTTATGTTGACCGCATCGCACCGTTCATTGAAGGCTTGTAATAAGGATTCGTAACGCTTTGTAAGTTCATCGTATCTACAGAAATTATTTTGATAGAAATAAATCGCTCCATAAGGCATTTTTAATGTTAAGTTCCTACGTCGATGTCGGTGGATGATGTGAATCGAATTCATCTGACTAATGGTGTTTAGTTGATTTTCACAAAGAACACGTCCAATGATGGCAAAATGTGTTCCTAGAAATGTTTCATTTCATGCAGAGCATAATTATTCTGAACAAGAAAATTCTAAAGGTGTTATGGTCATGTTATGATTTACCAGGATTATATATCGACGCTTGAAAATCAAACGTGACTAAGCGACAATAACTGCTTTATACATAAATGATAGGCAATAACCATTTTCGATGCGCAAAAAAAATATATTTCTAGGTCTATTAAAATCATTTCAATCCTACAGCTAGATTCGTTAAAATATTTTTTTTTCCAGGTACCTATTTCAACTTTAAATTAGTCTACTGTAAAGTTCACGCATTGTCGCTGTGTCACGTTTGCCTTTCAAACGTCGATATGCTTTTTTGCCTCCGAGACTTCGACCTCAAGGTGGTACCACCACTAAACTCAAGAATGGCACCTAATGTGGCTAATGATTGTTTCAGTCAAAAAACGATTAATCTCATTACTGGTATTGTAAACAAACGATGCTCATCGTCGACCAAGATCTGGCGACATCATTTCTATTAATTTCCGTCTTAGATTTCAACTTATGTGTATCTTCGGTGAAATCGCTTTCCCACAGCTCGTTGAGACTGTGCGAATGTGTGTGACCCGATTTACATCGTGACAGCTTCGTTTCGTATTTGCTTGTTTTGTAGATGGTTTTCTCGAGTTTAGCGAGAATACTCCGAGCATTATGAAGGCTGTTCATATAATCGCCGTCTGCCTGTTTCAAATAAACTAACAATGTAATGTAATATACACTTTTTACTCATGGCAGGACCTCTTGTGAGTCCGCACGGGTAGGTACCACCACTCTGCCTATTTCTGCCGTGAAGCTCTAATGCGTTTCGGTTTGAAGGGCGGGGCAGCCGTTGTAACTATACTGAGACCTTAGAAATCATATCTCAAGGTGGGTGGCGGCATTTACGTTGTAGATGTCTATGTGCCCCAGTAACTACTTAACACCAGGAGGGCTGTGAGTTCGTCGATCCATTTAAGCAATTAAAAAAACATAGTATAACAAATAAAAAATGTGAATACGTTGCAAATTATTACCTTAAGGTTATTAGAATTTGTATGTTTGAAATCATCATCATCATTCTGATCGGCTTTGCTATTTGATATTGAGTTTTTCATTTATTTAATATTAAAACAGATATGGCACGAAATCCTTGACTCATACGATTTGATGTACATAGATTATACACTTAATGTCACTTAATGATAAATTACGTAAATATATACAAATACTCTTTGAATTTCTTACTTCTTATTCGAAATAAATATTACATTCTCTGTGTGCGTTCTTTAGTTATTGATACCAATAAGAGATCATATTATTATTTACCGGAGATATATTATTGTAAATATTTTTAATTAAAATTGATTCTATTATATGTATTGCAATTATTTTTTTCTTTTTGATCAATAACAACGCGGTGTATTTTTAAATAAAATAAAAAACAAAAAACGTGCATTGAGATGGTTTATTAAACTACAACAAAAAGCGTTAACTTTTACAACTAAATCAGTCTAAAAATATTCTCCTGCAGTATCACTACGTACCGAAATATTCATCTAAATTATTTTTAACTACCTACTTTAATGGTGCGTTAAACCTAAATGTGTCCGATGATGATTTTTTTCCACGATTTCCTAATTTGTACACTTAATGCAACTCTTCTTAAAAGCAATTTAATAAATTTTAGAATCTGCATGCTGCACGCCAATGTACATATTTCTATAACGATTCGAATTGATCTGGAAGACATTGTTTAGCTTCAAGCTACATGAATATTATGTACAACAAAACAGTCGCCGCACACGAAATAACAAAGATACGTACTATATATTATTTTCGTACGTACTATTATTTTTCTAGAAAAAATACGAGTTAGTTACTCGTTCTAGAAAAATAATAGTTAAAGAAAACAGCAATATTTGCATTGATGTTCAATATTATTCATTTTGACTATCGCACCCTTCAAACGGTTATCTAGCTTTATGGTTACGATAAAATGTTCAGACTAGATTAATTGACAGTCGATAATGATTGTATACATAAAATAAAAATTGTATATTTTGATTTTCGTAACCGTATCAAAATTACATTTATAATTCATTATAGCATTGCACTGCTGAGCGGAAAACATCATTAAATCATAAGGTAAATGGCCTTTTTTATTTTTAAATAAATTTTTTATTGTATTTATGAATTACTGTAAAATACCTTTTTAATTACAAAACTTTAAATTAAAAACTTTTCTTGTCAATGAGCGACATCTGAAGTAATATTATTTTAAAGAATGTTATTATTTATTACAACACGTATGTCAATTAATCAACTTTGACATTAACTAAATTATTAATTTTAAACTTCAATAACAATTGCATAAAATATAATGTATTTTCAATTCTTCTAATTATCAAACAAGAAATGGACGAAATATTATTAAAATCTGAATAAATTTGAATAAAATAAACACTTAAATTTCAACATTAACCCAATTTAAAATCATTATATACGTACTTTGATAAGTATTAAGTACTTATAGGTAGTTCATTAGTCATTTTATTAAAACCATTAGTTTTATAGTTTACTTAACAAAATTATTAAACAGCACGTTTTACATTGAGGGATTCTGAGATATTAGTCTCTCGATGAGGTTGGAACGATGCTAGTTGTCTCTTTCTCGCACGGTATGTTTAGATTTCTTAGGGTGGCTTCATACATAAGCTGTGTCGTCACATTTTATAGTGCGTTACTTTTCGAATATAAAATAAAAGCGTTATAACTCATGTGTTATTCGAAACAAAACATTTTGAAGACCGACAGAATTTCTTGGCCAAAAAGTAGAGAAATCTATAAACTTACTTGTTCACTGAAAGTTACAAAATAAAATCTCTGAAGACAGCTATGGCAATTTTGACGAAAAAAAAGAGGTTTCTAAACAAAGAGGATCAATCATCATCATGTTTTAACAATTGCCGTGTTAGAGCGATTCATACGACTGCATGGTAAATAGCTTCCTAGTTAATACTCCATTAGCTACATGTATCGACACACTACATATTCAACAAAAACAAACAAAAATTATAAGACTACCCTCGTTTTTTTTTTAACAACAACAACGTTTACTGACATGGATATACTATCACAAACAGGACTGGAAAGTCGAGTTCGCATTGAAACGAATTAACTGCTTACGTCGTCAAACATAACTCACGTGGAACTAAGCCATAAATTTCGTACTTCGGATATTAACGATAAGGTTGCAAGTTTTTAATGCGTTAAACGCAATGGTCGTATTTAATTGAATATGCAATTTCGAAAAGGGCACATCTCTGAAAATGTAAAATTTTCAGGAAATGAAAAATCAGATTATTTTCTAAAGCAGTGTAAAATTTTAAATAGTTACTTTTGAGATATATTTTAAAGTTAATTAGCAATTGAAAGTTACTGGAATTATTATAAAATGGGTGTAGGTAAGCCTCAAAGCTACATGTATATGAAAAAACGTATTTGACAAAATATGCGACATGTGCCCTTTTCGAAATTGCATATTCAATTGTGATTCGATTACAGTATTTAAAAAAATATTTTATTATCTAAATTACAACTAGTTTCAGCGAACTATAACTACAACTACTCTCAACTAATCGATTTAAAATTGCTAATCTAATTTTGCATACTTCTCTTTCTTCGCCAAGTCCTGTTTGTAATGTTACGTCCATGCTCCATTAAATTATTTTCGCTACATTCAAACGTCACACTTCATTTAAATATCTATATTTGATTTTCTTTGCGAAGACTGTATACATTCAGGCACTTGATTCATTAAAATTTGTATTATATAAGTAAACTGCAGTTTCAGAAATTCCTCATCCAGCATGTCTTAGAATGATGGTTCTTGTTTGACTAGTGTATACTACATTCGTGAATTTGGCTCACACAATTTTAGCAATAATAAGAGTAATAATAACGAAACAAAGGGGCTCCAACAACTTCTTTGGTACTTACAAATTGTTTTATAAACATTTAAAAAGTTTACAGAACAGACACGACAACGGAAAAGGGTATATTCAATGAAAATAATCAAGCTTAAGAATAGTGATTTGTATAAAGAATGATAATATGTCTTGAGCTTTTGATAGAAAATACCCTTACAATATTATGTATTTAGCTAATAAATCTAGTCACTTGTAGATTACTTAATTTTAAATAACAATTTTTATTTATAAAATTTCACATTATTCGTAACAAATAATTTTTTGATTATATTACAATGTAGATTATAATATGCCTAAATATATCTTACATAAGAGTTCTTTACGTTTAGTTATCTGATTTGCAGCCGATTAGTTACCAGACCTTGACATTAATTTTATCTGGTAAAATGCATCCTACCAACTACTATATCAACTATAACGGTAACTTAATTTATTCAATAATGATTTTAATGTCTTATTTGCGTAACAAAGAATATTAGTAAATTATTGTATTTTAATTACAGTTAAGGCGATTTGTGTTCTATATCAAAATTTATTTCCGAGGCGATTACATAATTTAGAATTCATCCTTAAAATGTTGCCTTGAAGCAAGCTTACATATTTATAAATATATATTACAATAAATACACTAGTAGTATTGCAATGAATAATTCTAGTGTAAACAAGGTAGCGAGATATGAATTTTGTTGTGCGAGTTTTATCCTTTTGGAATCCATAATTTATTATATGGGACGAGGTTATTTTCATTCTTTGATCATGCAAATGCAAATGACGTACCTAACTACATTATGTTACAGTTTTTACACTAATCTCAATAAAATTATTTACATGTTATACAGAAAATTAAGTAAACTACAAATGATTGAGAGTTGATCCACCGATCACGTCCTTGATCATGAAGCGAATGTATCTGTCTCAAAGGGAGTTTGTTATGTTCTGGAAAAGTCGTTTGCCCCACCACGTTTCTAAGTCGAAGGGTTTGAAGTCCCTTAGTGTGGGGCTTGGGGCTTCGTCTTGGTAGTATAGATTGGTGGGTGGATCCGGTGATGAGCTACCAGAATCTGAAAATACAATATGACATTTTAAAGCAACGTTTGTATTGCAAATACATTATAATGATAGTTCCTAAGCTTCATCGATCCTGATAATCTTTCTTTTTGTTTTCGGGTGACCACACATAGTACCAGTTTGGAAATAGTATAGGCCTTTTAACGATAAGGTGGATTTACTTGCTTTTTCATCAAAAATCAGTATCACATTCTGAATGTTGTATGAACATGCAAGTAATTATGTCAACATGTGTGTTCAAGATAAGTCATATCCCAGTTAATGTTTGCTCTTATTTGAGACATAATATGTACCTTTGATATTGTATTAAAACGGCAACAAGTTATATGAACAAATATTCTAGATGTTTGTATTATGTGTAAGTTAATATGGCGGCCTATCTGATATAAAGTGGTTACCGAAGCCTATAGACATCACAAGTTCTCTAAACTTGAGACATAATTCCATAGTCCTTAAGCATAATGATTTGTTCCTGGCTTAATTTGTATTACACGATTTTATTCCTTCATCGTGGAAGTTGTTCGTGAACACGCGTTAGCACGTATTATAAAATTTTATATTGTGGAATTTGAGTGCCGATCCAGTCCATCAATCGATGATAAAAAAATATATTCATTACAGTAAGCAGTTAGTAATTCAAGCATTTCCCGCGAATGCGTACTTTGGGGCGTTACTTTAATTTATGATTAACCCTAAAAGAGCTTATTACATGTTCTGTACACAAGTGTGTAGCGAATATCAACATTCCGCAGTTTGTAGGCAGCAACTTGGGTCTTTGGTATGCACGATGGCTACAGAAGCAATAAAAATAATAATTAAAACTTAACTCTGTTACCGCTGTCTCTGAGTAGGCAATAAAAAAAAACTTAACACTCTGTTACTTCATAGTTTATTTATTTTCTTTTGATTGCTTAGACCCTTCGACAAGTTCAAGGCTCACAGGGTTTAAAGAGGTTACCAGAGCCCATAGATATCACCACCTTGAAATATTAGTTCTATGTCCCACTTCTATAATACAGTTGTGGGGCAACTTTCAAGCTACCCACCTACCTATACAGCTTAGAAGACGTTCTACCATCACTAAAAAATATTCTGTGATGGAGGAGTTTCAGGGCAGTGCATTCATTCTGTTATGCTTATAGGTTTTGTTAATCACACAACAGAAGGTGGGACAAGAGCGCGTTTTTTCCCCAACAAGTCTATAAAAAAGTAGTATTTAAATCCAATGCAGTATATATACAAATAACATATATACATATTGCAACAGAATTATTATTTCATAATGAACTTTATGATTATAAATGTTAGTATTTAAATTTTTCTTTGTATAGGCTACTA
Source organism: Bombyx mandarina (assembly GCF_030267445.1). NCBI lineage: Eukaryota > Metazoa > Arthropoda > Insecta > Lepidoptera > Bombycidae > Bombyx > Bombyx mandarina. Next base: position 9,922,965 of record NC_143218.1, read on the forward strand.
AGTTAGTCACTGTCTTATCAATGCTATATGATCCATCATAATTATTCTTAACATGACAGATTACTTTCCTGCATTTTATCTGATAGTATGTTTTATTTGCAATGTTTCTTGTGTTATGCAGTATCAGAACTTGTTGCCTTGCGGACTTAATATAATCAGTTTTTAGATATTGTATTCTGGATTCTTTTCTGATTAGGTTAAGGTCTAAAATAAAATTCTACTTAGTTTTGTGTTACAAAAAAATTACTTGCCAGTCGTACTAGTTGGTGTTGAGGGTTCACTGTCTGCATATGTTGATTGTGTCCAAGCTGAAAATTTAAATCAATATCAATAATTTATTTGCTTCAATGACTATGAATCATTTTCAATGAGGTTTAATAGGGTTGCTAATCTTTTTTTGTGTGCCATGAGTTGCTACAATTAACTTGGAAATGTGATACAAGAAGCTATTGATTGACATATTTTAATTGTAAAGATCTCTGACGATACTGTTTTTTTTGCACTATGTATAATTCAGCTAATGGTTACTGGAAGCCATGGTCATAACAAGAGTTTTAATTTGATTGAATAATAGATTACCATCCTTCAAACTATTATAGTTCATCAATCTTCACAGCAGAAATATACAGAATGGGTACATACCCGTGTGGATTAATCATACACCTTACAAATGTTAACTAAGTAAATTTATAAATTGTACAATATTATTGTGTTACTGAGAGTTGTTCGTTAACATTATGTTAGCCATGTATTTCCTTAGAAGAAATGGTTTCTGACTTTAATAGTCAAGTTTAAATTTGAATTCATTGTTAATTTGATGGTAATAAATAATCTCTCATGTTTTGATGTTTTTTGACATATTTTATTTATTTTGGATAGACAGACTAGATGACTTGTTATGCGAACACATGAAGATCTTAATGTACATAGCATTAGGAAATTTTGAGATAATGTCATTGTTTCAATTGTATTAAAAAAGAAAAAATGTCTATTTTCAATTACTAATTATAAAGTTACTTTATGTTCTGATTCAAAATGCACTTCACTTAATTGGGCCCTATTAATGATATAGTAAGGTTACACAAACAATATTCTAACCTAAATTTACTTACTTTCACTTATGAATCTAATTATTTCTTCGTGCTGTGGAGTAATTACATGATGTTGTATTCGTTGATGCACTGTCTTTTTACCATTGGAATGAAATATAGGTCTAGGCATGCTGAAAATATTTAATAGCAAAGGTTAAGTAACATAAATCAACAAACGAAACACGTGAATATATGCTCTCCGTTTTTACTGAAGCGAAACGTATTATAATTTAATAGAAAATCTGTAAAAAAGAACTGAAAAGTTTCCTCAGACGTAAAGGTTATGTAAAAACAATGATGAAATATTTAATAACATTTTGTATATAACAATATGGTAAAGGAAAATTATTTACTTAATTATTTCTCCGGTATCAGAATCTGAAGACTTCCTGTTATGATCTTTCCGACTGTCTAACCTTTCTAGATTCTGGGAGAGGCCTGCAAATTGAAATAGATGTTCGAAAGTTCATCTCACATGATCACTATCAAGGTAAACATACTCAATTTAATAAAATTCATTAACATCAATTGTTTACCCCTTCTAGTTTTTGCAACAATCTTGCTGGGTCCTTTGGAAACGGTGTACATTTTAAAATAGCGCTTAAAATTTGAAAAAAAATCATAAATCCACTCTGAACTAGAATCTTAACTTGACTGATTTCTTGAGTTGCCAGCGTCGCATTGTAATGAGACAGTGATGCCATATTTTAAATAGGTACGTAACTTCAGAAAAGGCAAAACACATAAAATAATTACATTTTACGTCTGTGCTAAAATATTACAACGTTATACAGGCATTATAAAAAAACAAAGCTATTTTAAAAAGGACCTAATTAATATTAAAATGTACAGTAGGTTGCAAAAGTGTTAGTAGATGCATGCTTAATAATGCGTGCGCAAAATCATACGAATCTTAAATAATGTTATCTGTTAGCTAATTGGGTATAGTTACTGCTAGTGCTAAGGTATTGCTAGTGGTAGTATTATTTTACTGGACAGTGGCTTGTGATATCATATTGTTATAATAGCTAGATTTTATGTTGATAACTTTTTTATTGTCTTCGAAGGCAAACGAGCATGCGACCGGATGGTGAGTTGTCATCATCGCTGATGGATGTAAGCAATACCCAGGGCATAGCCAAGCCATTGTCCATTGTGTTTTGTTATAAAGAATTAAATTTATTTGAATTTTTCCGTTTAAATATCACTATTATATCGGGTAAAAATTAACGCTTAGTTCTTATGCGTTAATTTAATGGGTATCATACTATGATGTACGAGCTAAATTTACAAATATATTTGCAACTATAATATTGAAAGCTTTTGCTATCTACGTTACAAATACTAAGTATTATTTAACGAGCTCTTTCCAACCACTTTTTTATTTTGGTGAGTGCCCGACATATCAACGTTGTGACCACTGCTATGTTCACGGGTAGACTGAACATTGCAAGTAGGACGATAGAAGTGGGTAAATCTGTTGTAAGTATATCCTCTTTCGATTAAGTTTTAGGTACCTATTTTCATTAGACTCGATGACTTACCCAGACATCTATACTAATATTATAAAGAGGAAAGATTTGTTTGTTTGTTTGTTTGTTTCGAATAGGCTCCGAAACTACTGGACCGATTTGAAAAATTCTTTTTCCATTAGAAGCCGACATTGTCCCTATGAACATAGGCAATTTTTTTTTTTTTTATTTAATTTTTTTTTTTGGTTTCATGTTTGTTTTAATGTTTCCGAAGCGAAGCGAGGGCGGGTCGCTAGTTGTATAATACTTATGAACGTTAAATTCTTGTTACAATAAATTAATTGATTGTGTATTTATTACAAGCTTATTAGTAACCGGTCGTCTTAATTCTAGTGGCCTTCTAACTAACTACTGTTATACTCAAAATAATATTAAATAAGTAACAGATAATAGAATAGAATTTTTTTTAGCAGAATCCATTCTCTACCCTCTACTCTCTCTATGATACCCATTTTTAAAAGATGGCTTTAATTGTAGGTACTTAGACATTACTCTTTTTTGTTAATTACTTATTTATTTATTTGAACATGTTTATCATGTATACCATCTATCAGTCCATGCCTTCTTTTTTTTTATTAGTAATAACTGTGGTCCGAATTTCTTACGATTAAAACTGCTCTTATTACTATATTATTCCTGTTTCCAAGGAGGCTCGTTGGCTATTTGGGACTGCCCATCCACCCAGTAAAAGTACACTTCCCCTGCACCTCTCGCTTGAGTGCAGTCAAGCTGCGCCCGGGACAGAGTCTATTTGAACTACGAACTAGTCGAGGCCTTATAGTGAGTGCGTCAGCCAAAAAGTGAGATATGCTTGATCATGGTTCTACCAATTCACGAGGATCAAGTGAATCGCCTCGACGGTCCGTAGGTCGGTAGATGGGTTCGCCAAACGGTAATTCAGTGATTGAACGGAACCTGCCATTCAGTATGATGGCTCGGCACCATCGATCAGACAATGCCCGTTGCAAGCTGCATTAAGAAATTTTGTTACTAAGCACATTAAAAACATAGTAAAATATGAAAATTTGGAGTCATATTTTTAGTGTTACAATGCTTTTTCACAACACCCTGTATTATTTTGCTGGAGCAAGGAACGATACTAGAAGTCATCGTGGCCTAAAAGATAAGATGTTCGGTGTGCGCGGTGTTTTGAGCGATGCGATTGTGTCGTTGCTGAAATCCCACGAGCTTAACACGCGCTTACGAACGATTACCAAGATGAGAGAATAAATAAAATAATGTATAAAAAATAATGTGCCAAATTGATAAATCGTCGAGTCTCTGAATGGGGTGAAATATTTCAGTTCAACCGGACAAAGACTTGTGCTTGATAAAGCACAGGTTCGGCCTAGTTTGGATTACTGTTCCCATCTCTGGGCCTGGGCTACCAAATACCAGCTACTTCTAGATTTGGCACATATAATTCGGTTTTCGAATTTTCTTCCCCCCTGCCGTATTTCCTAAGCTCTATGACATATGCTTCTCAGTATTCAGCTGTAGCTAGCGGCATTGCTTGCCCCTGGCATTGCTGACGACCTTGACCGATGCTAATCATTAATATTTTTTTTTAAATTAGCTATAGTGGAGCGTATGTAAGCGTGAGATTTATGTATATCATCAAACTGCCAGACATGTGTGCCAGTTTGAATGGTAGTGCAGACTGTATAAAATTGAGGCCCTGACCTCATGGAAGTGTCGGCATACATTTTGTGATATTTGTAAGTTCTTTAAGCAGAATAAAAAAAGAATCTACCATTTTGAATTAAGTTTAATTATTTTAATTTTCTTGTCAATTAATTAATTTAATGTTTAATATTTCATTTGCTTATCTTTGTTTGTTCGACAATCGTATTCGAACATTTATTTTGACCTTGGTAACGTCATTTTATAGCATAACTATGTAGGTAAATAATTAAATACAATCAGACACACATCGTGCACAAGTCGAAGGCTATTTGCAACTTGACTTAACTTTTTGTAGAATAATTCGTATTTTTAGCTGAGAATGCAGTTTTCACTTCGTGTAAATGAACTTTAAATATAAGATATTACTTAAATATCTTTTGACCTAATTGAAAAGATGATAATTGTTGAATTTCGAAGAAATAACAGTTTTCATACCTTTTTCCCATATTGCGCGACCTTTTGAAGTTGTTTTCATTTTAAACATTCATACAGCAAAATATTACCTATCACAAATAACTTGACATCGTTTGCTTCATTTTCCAGAGGATTTTACATGCGTTATGTTATGAAATACATGATCACATTATGTTCTAGATCCAAGGTATTCATGGCACATGCAAAATTCCTTTGGGCTTACAATAAAGTGTTTAAAATAAAGCAAAATAAACGAAACTGGCATCTACGTTGCTAAGACACTTCACTGAATAATCAAAGATGGACACAATATTTTAATTAATTGGCTATAAGCAATGCGGTAGACACACTAACACACAGCAATTTTAATGCATTCGGAATGTAACACATTTCCGACGTGACTTTCGCCGTTGCCGGAAACTTTCACTGGCTCGCTCTTTATTCGAATTAGTATTTTTTTGTACTAATGTGCCACTGTTTTAATATAGAACACGTAGGAAGTTGCGCTCTACGAATGTGATTGAAGAATTGTGTTTTTTCGCGCTTTTGTATTTGTCGATCGTAGTACTTGTGTGCACATCTATTTAAATAAATTTATAAAATATTCAAGAGATAGGAAAGTGTATTTGAAGCTTTTACGAAGATTGAGATCAAGACGGACGAGAAGCGATCGGGAAGACGAAAAGGGCGCTGATAATCACAATGTTTATTTGTATTCGAAATCGTAAGCGCTTAATGTGCCTAAGAAATGTTTGAGGTCAAAAAACTTACTTAAGGTTTGTACCTACAAGCAAGCCTTACTTAAATGCTTTCAATGTAGACAATGAATGCGTTCAGCGGACCCGGTCAAATGAAATAAAGGCAAGAAAAAATTATGAAGTGAAACTTCCAGATTGTCATTGGGCAAGTATAATAGGTAGGTACTTCTGTTTAGTTTCCTGTATGAATACGGAAGCCGCTTCTCTTTTAATACCAAATTCGAAAACACTAGTACTTTCAAGAATTAACCAGAAACGTTATGATATAGAAATAAGCAGATTTTTTATATTGCATTGTATAAAGTAATTATTAGGTATTTGAAAGTTTCGATTCCAAAAATACATGTCAGAGCCTTTTTATTTAAAACCTGTCACACCTGGTTGCTCTTCAGTCAAACTTTCAAAGTATACGTTCGCAGAATATATAGATGTTAATATTGATTCTTTATTACTCACTAGCTGATCCGGCAGACTTCGTAGTGCCTCAATCGATAAATAAAAGACCTAACCTTTTGTATAAAATAAACTTAAAACAAACAAAAGGAATCCGTCCGACGGGGGACACATTAAAAGAAAAACAATATTGTTATTTTTATTTAATTCCGAGCATTTTCTTATTTATCTACCTTTTGAACCTTCTCCGGACTTCCACAAATAATTCAAGACCAAAATTAGCCAAATCGGTCCAGCCGTTCTCGAGTTTTAGCGAGACTAACGAACAGCAATTCATTTTTATATACATATATAGATTAGATTGTACCTACTCTAAAAAAAACTGAGACCACATGAACACATGTCTCAAACTGGGTGGCGGCGTTTGCGTTGTAGATGTCTGTGGGCTTCGGTAACCACTTAACAACAGGTGGGCGGTGAGCATGTCCATCCATGTAAGCAATAAAAAAAAAATTTAAAAAGTATGAAACAAGAACCTTGGAGTGTCTGAATTTATAATGAGACGCTACTTGATGTAGTTGCGTTCGCTACAGATACATTTAAATTTTACAATCAATAAACAAAAAACTAAATGTCTGCATACTCAAATTATTATGAGACAGTGGAACATTGACATTGATAGATGAATTAAAGCTCTAAATAGTATTAAGCAGCTACGAGAACGAATAATTAAATCAAATTTCATTTATTGAATCATGCCATAAAAAAATAATTATTGTCGAAAGCATTTAACAGGAAAGGTAAATTAGTGATTTCAGGTCATTTCAAAAAAACACTTAGTTTGTTAAATGATTTTTATGCCAAACGATTGTTAACAATTACTGAATTGTTAGTACCTAATTATTTCATTAAGATAAGTGGAATCAACACGGAAGATCTATTTAGATAGTAATTGATATGTGTAAAGAAATGTAATGGGTAATGATAATCTATCGCCTGATTTAAAAATCTGAATCATTTTCGTTTCTTATGATTGGTCTTTGATTACTTACTACGTTTCTTTCGAATTTTTACGGGCGACATAAAGTAATGACGAAAAAATAGAACGTGTGTGGAATCCTTCGATGTGAATAGCTGAGAAAGCTAAATACTGTCTTATCATTTAGATATCTATGTTGAATGAAAAAATTAACAAACCGCCACAAATAGAAAAACTCAGGTTTCTGTCAAAGACAATGAACAGTTTTACAAGTTTAAACAGGTCACGCTCTTTTTGCTGTGGCTATGCCTGATATTAATGCGGCTCCTAATTGAATCGAATTCACAATTTCATGGGTATTTTTAGCGCGAATACCATTTTTTTTTCTAAAATAAAAGTAGTAGAAACGGACAAAAAAACGATTTTTTTAAAGCCCATTTTATTCTTTTATTACAAACAGACCTAAATTTCATTTATTTGAATAGATAAATAAAAAAAAAGTTTGTTGTTCGCGCGCAAATATACTGTTAATTTACTAAGATTGGTAATTGTATGATAACGAATTGCATAAATATGAGTGATTTTTTGTCTACATTTATGAAAGTACCATACCAATAGATTATAGATTATGTGCTATACGTCAATGTTAACGTTTAAATGATTGTTCTAGAAATACACGAACAATGGTGTTTCACGCCATAAATGCGGCTGTGCGGTTAACGGTACTGAGATTATGGGGTCAGATACGACGTGGCGACTTAACGGGAAAATTATAGGTTTTAACTGTATTTAATTGTATTTAGATTATTTTATATCGTTGTCAAGATTGTGAATTTAAGGGAGTAGTAGTAGCATAGAAATAATTATAATAATTTTACTGGCGTTCACCGAGTGATCGATATTCAACCATAATAACTGATTGATTTCGATCTATTATATTTATTACATGTTACTATTGTTTTGTTATTAAAATTTATAAGAAAAAGCTGACTATTTCGAAATAAATAAATTTATTACAAAAGAGCACGAAAATAGCTACGCCACGAACTTGAAAAAATAGTTTCCAAATAGAGGAGAAAATAGTACTGAGTTGTTTTGTTTGTGTACTTAATTCTTAACATTATCTATATTAGAATATATATTACAAAATTCCAAAATAAAATATTCATAACAAAACACAATTACCAACATAACGAAATACTTCTTCAAATCTTTGTATCAAGGAGTCCAGTTTAAAAATATCGATTTTAGCACAGAGCACCGAGAAGTATCTCATTGATGTAAATCCAAATTACGGGCATATTTGGATGAAAATTGGATAAGCGACTAGATAGGGACTTCTCAACGCCAGTAATTGGCAATTCAAATCAGACAAATTTAAAATTAAATTAGCGTTATTTCGAATATGAGTGTTTGAATTAATTAATTAATTAATAAATCTACAAGGGATTTGTTAAAATCTCTTTTGATGTCCTCAAAAATTTATTGTTATAGTTTTTACTGCCTTGAAGGCTAGTGAGCACACTTTGACCTATTTGATGTTGAGCGATTGCGGATTCTCATGAACATCATTGTAGAGTACCAAGGGCTAAACCTACCAAAAATCCTAGTTCAACAAATAAATTAATATTTTTTAGTATATATTTAAATCACACCGCTCCAAGATTTCGCTAATTGCTTAAATATCCCGACATCATCTTTTACCTTAATTTTCCAGAATTCTCTGCTGGTGTCCATGTGAGTTGATTTATTCGGGCTAACGTTTGTCGTGTAACGTAGTTGGATATAGCATTGAAAAGAAAAAAAAATATTTAAGCAATTGTTACATAAATTTAGTGCACGCAACGTGTTGTCCCTTTTGTGTTATGTTCTCATAGTTTATTGAGTGTGCCAGATTTCACACATTGATCGTGTTTTTGATTTCACCTTATGATTTTCGTTCATTCAAAAGTTTTCCCGGATAATCAGGATAGATTGGATTAGAGAATTTGTCTACTTGCCAGTAGAAGTCTAGTCAGAATCGGTTCAAGGGTGATTTTCTTGGAAATATTCGTTCTTGGTTGCCTGCGGGAGCTTGGCGGAAATAATTCACAAGAAGTCACGACCCTTAGCAGTGTCATATTAATAAAAGCTTATAAATACATACATAATATATATTTCTTGACACGAATACGTTATAAGTACAGTACTAACTATTTTAAAACACTTATTTAATGAGTTCTTACCACGATTTTCATATTTAACGAGTTAAATGTAGATAGCTGCAAAAACAATTCAAAATATTAAAAAAAAAAACTATTTTGTTAAGTTGGACCGAGACTCTCCTATATTAACAAAAATTGTTTTATTTTAGGAAATCCTTGTTCTGTGTAGGTACTGTGCTAATGACACACAAAGTTCAAAGCGTACCTATAGTCTCGACGCCTAAACAGACGCCAGTCTCTTTCAATCAACGCATTACACCAACTCACGTGCTCCGTGACTAATTAGCTTTAAAATATCAATTAAACTGATTTTCTGAACACCCTTTATTTTTGTGAGCGGGTGATAGTTGATAAATTGACGATGAATCGAATTTTATTTGAAATGTTGATATTTTTTATTTTATCTGCGAGTTACGGATTTAAATTTTGTAAAAAAGTGCAGACACTATAGATTTAGATTTTTTTTGCTGTTTAGCTTCGGATACATTTAGAAGATATGTTTGTTCTTAAAACCTGATAGTTTTTTTGTAGGCCATTTACAATAAAGTTCAAGGTAGTAGAAAGGTAAAACCTACATGCACCGAGCTAAGTATCAACAGTTGGCTAAAAGCGGATCTTCCGCTCAAACGCCTGGTAGCCGGCACTCGTCCAATCAGAGCGGTTCGCGCCTTACGCCGGTTCGCGCGCGTTTTATCAAAAACGCGATATTGTTCCCGGGGCGGTGCTCAGTAATTGACAATAAATAACAACAACATTACTTAAAACCGTTTAGTAATCGACTGCTGTCACAAAGTACTGGCGGACTTGGCACAGCGAATACATCCTGCGTGCAGATCAGAATAGCAAATAAATAAACATTAAATTAAAAAGACAAAAACCAGGTCCGGTTTAGTTCTCTTGCCTCGTTTCGAAACCAAAGAGATACAAAATTTATTGGTTACGCGAAGTTCATTTGTATTATATTATGAGTTTTAATTTAGTTTAAGCTGTGTGTGAAAAAATCAGAAGAATTATTTACTTTTATGATGATTATTTAAAATTTACACACAAGAAGTGAGTCGTTGCCTGATACTGCGTGTTAGTGAAATATCATTCAAACCTTTTATTCTCGTAAGTATTCGTTTCATTATCATAGCCTGAACTAATTGTGTTTATATGAAGTACTTTAAAATTCTATTACGTTGTTAATGCACAAAATATGCTAAGTTTGTCATAACAGTAAAATGTAACAGGAATCGTGAGTTTGAGTTCGAATTTCGATGTGCATGTAATCTTTAGTACAGTTGGGATATCTTATCGCTTTGACCTAATGAATAGGTACATACTATCGCTGACAATAAATTATTATTAACGAAAATTTACAATTTAAAATTCTCTTATATGTAGTATACTCTAGTAAAATATAAGAAATCTGTTAGAATTGTTGTTTTAATACAACATAAATATTGTCATAATAAATAATAAATATTTACTAACAATCACGCCACGTTAACTGGTCCCGTGATAAGTTCGTAAAGAACTTGTGTTACAGGTACCAGATAACGGAAATAAATGTAAGATTTTTATTATTATACACATACATATATTTAATATACATCCATAACCCTGGAAAAGACATTTATATTTATCATACAAATATCTCCCCTTGGCGGGATTCGAACCCGCGACCCCCTTGTGTAGTGACCATGTCACTTACCACTACACCAGAAGGCCGTTATAATACCTACATGCTTATAATTGTAGATGTACATTTCAGTTTATAATAAAAATATTATATATAGTTAATTCTGCATTTAGCTATTGAATGAGATCGTTATAAGCGACTTTTTTTTATTTTTTTATTCCTACCTATTATACTACCTATATGTAGACTCGTAGTGACCTTAAGGGGTCATGCTAGATTCAGCGAGCGAGTAGGTGACCTCACGGGGCTCTAATCAGTGGATGTTACTAAAACTAGCCCTAGCAAGAGCAATGCTTCGCAGAATTTGCCACCGGACCGCAAACGCGACTCACTGAGAAGATCCTGACTCTGCGAAGCACGGCTCTTGCTAGGGTTCGTGCTAGCAACGTCGTCAGGTTTGAGCCCCGTGAGCTCACCTACTTGTTCGGTGAATCTAGAATAACCCCTCGAGGTTACCAGAATAGGTAGGAAAAAAAAGAGAAGATCCGGTGAGAAATTCAGTGGGCTGTCTGTGTCTGTGGGTTAATTTACTCGTTAAACCCTTCGTCGCAAATAACGGGGTTTTAGCGACGAGACCTCTTATTGCACATTTGTTCTCAGCAAATTTATTTGTAATTGTCCCGTCCGCGTGTAGCTGGAATAATCCCTTAGCCTACCAGCGAATAGGTAGGAAAAAAATATGTTTTTTTTTTAAAGAATGTATTGTTTTCATTTATATGAAATATAGCCGTCTATGATATACCATTACTATAAAATAGTACTAATATATAGGTACTTTGTGTACGTTATTTTGTTAATACAACACGGTTACTCGATACAAAATTATTTATCTAATTGAAGTTTTCATGTTTTTTACGTAAGTAATGCGTTTTGAGTTTTTAAAACTTATGATCTTTATTTTAACGCTCAATCGAAATTCATATCATGTACAACACTGTTAAAAATGCACATTGATGCACGAGTCGAAACATTTACATCACTTAGGGAAATTTTCTATGATCAATATTGTTTACCTCCTGTATAATATGCAACGTCGAGATGTTAACTTTGATAACCTTTAGAGTTTCAATTGAAATCAAGTACTGTTATTTAATACTTATATACCTATAATAATATAGAAATGGATTCGGAGAACTTTATCTTTATAATATTTTTAAGGTCAGTCCTAGTTCGTTGCTGGTAGATATTTAGTTACTAGCCGCTAAAAGTTAGACATATAAACTAACAGCTATTTATTTCGATTTTTAAAATCTACTAAGTTGAGCTCGTTGGTGATTCTGGTGGTGATACGATAGCTTTATTTGTTAACTTAAAGCGTAAATGCCTTTTACTTATAGCACGCAGTGTATACACAATTCAAAAACTGCGAGATCATTGACCGCGTGAAGCCCCATCGTTATACATTGAAGGTAATATGAATTCCGTATTTCATTTTAAGCCCTTTTCAGCATTGGGAATGTTTATCTAACACTGTATCGGATAGCTTCGACGGGTTGAGTGGTTAAGTCTCTGACTACTATACCAAAAAGTCCGGGATTGATTTCCGATCCAAGTACTTCTCCTCAATAATTAGCTGATTACTGAGGATAGTAGCTACTTATTGATGTCATTTGTTGACTTTCTTTACGACTAAATTAGTGATCAAGAAATAATAAAAAACCCTGCAAAAACTGGAATTCCTTGAAAAACATGTATTGTTATCTATTTTAGACACAGTTTGTCGCATAAAGTTAACGTTTTACGGAATTACATTTGTTCAGTTTATTTTATTTCTTCAACAGCTATGTAATTATATACATTAGTTAATTCAGAATAATAGAAAACTCCTGATACTCTATATTATACGATAGCGTTGACTCTTTTATCGCCTTTTTTAATTACTATAATATTGCGATCGAAAAGTCTGTAAAACTCAAGTTTTGTACAGCGGATTAAGGACACAGTGAAATCGATACAGTCAGTACATTTCCCGTTCGTTAATTATGCAGTGAATCGTGCAATGGATCTGTATAACTTTTATATAGTTTCCGATAGCTGTTGTCACGGCATGCAACGGTCACGTTAATCAGTTACTAAAGCCGAGTAGCGAATATCGCGTGTCGGGAAGTGTCTCAATACTGGTCGACCGTATCAGCTGTGATTACTACTTATGTAAACATCACGAACGGAACTTTTTTCCCCTACCTATTCTAGTAACTTCGAGGGGTTATTCTAGATTCACCGAACTAGTAGGTGAGCTCACGGGGCTCAAGCCGGGAGTGTTACTAACACTGGCCCTAGCAAGAGCTGTGCTTCGCAGAATCTACCACCGGATCGGAAACGCGACCGACTGAGAAGATCCGGCGAGAAACTCAGTGGGCTGTGTCTATGGGTTAGTTTACTCGTCGAGCCCTTCATCGACGGGTTCGACGGGGACGGTGACCGTTGCTTGAGGTACCCAAAAGCACCGTTAATGGATCGGGAGGATCCGTAATGACGCTTGGAAAATTACGAAGACGAATCTGTTGTTACATTTTTAATAAGTCACGGGACACGCGTTTCCCCGGTTTAATACAAACAATTCAAACAAAATTGGAAGCCCGCTGTATCTTTAACGTGAAGCTAGGTTAAAATTGAGGTAGCGTGCTAATTGTGCTTCTATTGCCCTATATTGTAATGGATGTTTGTGTCCATATTCATTAAGTGAAGACCATATTCATTAATTGTCGCTGCGCTTGTCTGAGTTCATTGCTAATATTAAATGACCATGACCTGTCCGATTAAATGTAATAAAGAAAGCAAATTATTCGATAATTGGTGTAATCATTTCGGGAATAGGTCTTTAGTTATTCACTTTGTTACAGTTTAAATTAATTTGATTATTAGAGATAATTATATTAATGAAACTAGTAATTTTTTTTTTATTGCATCATGAGTTAATGAGACACGGCGCACCTCCTCTCCCAAGGTTACCAGATACTGCCGACATCACTACATGAATGTTGCCACTCATCTTGAGATATGAGATCTCAGTTTCATTTTTATCGTATAATGGTTGTTCCTCCCTGTCAAACGGACGCATCCCTGCTCTGCTGTAGAAATAGGCAGACTAGTTGTCACCTACCCGTGCGGACTCACAAAATGCCACATCGTCAGTAAAAAGTAGATATATGGTGACCTCTAATCATTATATGGAACTAGTCAAGTGGCTCTACTATATTTGCCTGATAACTTCTTGAAGACCGACTATACATTTTTGAAATTTTAAATCTACTATGATGTATAATTATTATTATTATTATTATTATTATTTATTTCAGTTTTTTTTTTTTAAAACCATAACATTTTGTTAGTAGTAATTACTTATATCTATGTTAGTGACTTAAAAAATCTAACACATAACTATCATTATATATATACATTTTATACCATTACATTTTTTATTTTATTTTTTCTCCTTCCAAGTGCCTACTGCAAAGGCTATTGATCAGCAGTCCCTCGATCTTGCTCGATATGATTCTCAAAAGACTGTTGCCACTGTCACGAACTCGACGCAATAACGATGCACTTCTCTTCCGCATTATTGCAAAGAAGTCATCGGTGTGAGATGTCGCAAACATTGTGGATGCACTACAAAAGCGCGGCAGTGACAACATCATCCTAAACGCATTATTATATTGAACGCGTAGGGCATTGTAAGCTCTCCGCGTGTATGTGGTCCACAGACTACTGGCGTAAAAATTCTGGCCATAAGTTTTAAAAATTGTAAGTTTGACATAGCTATCGCAACCAGTAAATCTGCGGGCCAGCATATTGCATCTTACTATCAACGCCCTACTCTCCCTATCTATATCACAATCATCCGTACCATCCTCTGTTACCCAGTGACCGAGGTACTTGAAGCGCTTGACTTGTGTAAGCGTTGCGCCCGCTAGCCAGATTGGAGTATATAATGCGAGTGTCTTATTCGTGATTTTTGTCATTTTTAGCTACTACGATTACATTTTCTAGTGTAAGCCGCAATAGATGCATTGTCTTTTCAATCATTTTCGTGTTTCAAAATTCTGCCTAGCTTTTAGTATAGCTAAAAAAATAGATTTACACAAAGCATCTTACTATAATCTAAGGGCAGATGACAAATAAACTATAAACAAAAAAATGTCAGCCTCTGAACTACCACTAATTTTACAGGTGGCATATATGTATTTTATGGCGAAGTACAAATGTATTATCGTCTCAAGAATTAGCCCTGTTACCATACTATTGGGTTTTACTATATGATAGAAAATTCACCCATAGCTCTTCTATTAAAAATAATAATTCAACTTCAGGCACATCGCGATCATCGTGTAAACGTCTGCATCATAAAAAAAAAAACTGAAAAACAAACCTGTATAATACAGGTCCGACTAGAACTCTCAGATAATTGCATATTATTTTTATGTTTCATATAAAAATATAGCAGTGTTATTGATTACAGTTGTTCTCATTCGATTAAACAAAAACAGTTGAGCAATTCACAGCGCATCCGACAAACAATTAAACAAGTACCTATAATATGAAAACATGGTTAATAGGCGTTTCGTAATATTCTGCTCAGAACTTAATGAATAATGTTAGAAAAATGTCGCATGACTAAAGGCATCTCAACATTAATCTGTAGTAATAATTACAATGTAAAAATTGGTATTTTAAAAATTTCAAAAATGGCTGTGCGGATAGGATTGAAATATCGCTTTAAGATATAGTCTAGATTTAATCATAGGATACTTTTTATCATGATAAATGACCTGATCCAGGCGGCCACGGCTATAGTAAATACAAGAGTGGGTATTGACCCAGAAAGTAAATTGTTACTTTCTAATGGACCTGCATCGACTCATTATGAACCAGAGAATGACTCAAGTTATTCTTTACCCCGGGAAAATGCCACTTATTTCATTCCTTTTACAAATTTAATGTGAGTAAAACTCCGGGGACAAGTCTAGTCTACCATAATAAATTAGAAATTTCGTAACACCAGTAAACTGTACCAAATAAATTTGAACTGGTATGATAATCAACCTGGAAGGTCTTGTTTGGAATTCATGAATGGTCATTAGGTAGAGTTCTGGCTCATATATTGGTATATGATGATATATGCTATATGATGATAATTAATGTATATGCTTGTTTTCTTAGTTGTTCAACGAGTTAAGTTATTAAGTTATTTTCAGTTGACCATGGCGCTTAATCGGCTGTTGGCGTTGATGACGACCATGCATTTGGCAGGTGTACTATGCAATGTAGAAAGTACATTTGACGAAATCACCCCTCAAATTTACGAGTAAGTTAAAGAGTGAATTCAAGTAAATATTTACTTTTACAATTTTATTGCAGCATTAGCTCTTATCAATTCAGTTGTGGGTAGTTTAATGTATTATTCAGTGCAAATTGTTGACACAGCCGGTTAATCCACATTGAACGACCTTTCAGAACTTCGTAATTAAGAATGTAGGTAGAATAAATAGCTAATAAACGTAGCTCATGAATGTCTAGTTTTTACTCGTGTATAATTTCTGGGTCTAAGCTTAAATATTTCGAATAAAAGTCACCATTTACTCGTCATAGGCACCGTAGTGATGTCTAAAAATAATTATTGGTACCGCCATATATTATATAAGCATTAGATATTTTATAAGCATTTAGGCCATTAAAAACCAGGCTTACAAAGATGTTTCAAGCATTTCACATTGTATCCATAGATTGTTCGCGACCGAATATTGCCTAATACGAAAGGCATTACAGAAATTCATAATTCATGAAAATTTTACATTAATTTTTCCAATAGCTTGCTTGTAAAATATTAATAATAGGCATGACAATGGAATTAAAATAGATGAAGTTATTTTTCTTATAGTTTTACATTGCTTTTAAAATCTATCGTAGAATAGATTACTTGGGCATTCAATATGTAACATTACATCCAATTACAATACCTCATATTGAATCGAGCCATACGACATATCACTAGCTTTATTTTCACTTGCTTGAGAACTGTTGATCTCGATTTACAAATTAATTATTCGTGAATTAATTTAGAAAATGAATTAAATACGTTAATAATAATAAATAAATTATGAATAATAAATAATAATAATAATGAATTAAATACGTTAATGTTACAGATGGATAGGGAATAAATTGTAATAGCCCCAAGAGGCGAGTTCTCATCGTTCGATTAGCAATTAAAAGAGGGGTATTTTTATTACTAATCGAATAGATCACATAAAGTCTTTTGATCATGCTAAATTTAATGTCCAATACTTGTGTCCAGACCATCGTGGATGTATAAGTGCGTGCCGGATGAAGGATGTCAGCGTAGTGAACATCCTAGGCCGACATTGTCCGACAATTCAACGTCAGCTTTCTTCGATTCGCTTGACGTGTGCCGTATAGTCTGCGGAAGGTTCGGCGGAATCTGGCCTAAGCCGGTTACAGCAGCGCTGAGCTCGCAAACTGTGAAGATCCACCCTAATTATTTGAGGTAAGCAATTTGTTGATATAATTTCTCATATGTATGAGTACACACCTTAAGTTAAAAGTATGACATGTCTGTACGATGCCGCATTTGCATTTCATATGTGAAAACTAATACTCGCTGACGACAATTTCAAGGAATTCAAAACTTCATTTCCTTTTATATCTACGAGTGTTTTTAATGAATTTACGATAGGATTGTGAATTTTTCCTTGGTCAACTAATTCCTTGGAAAATTAATATAGTAAAATTTAGGTTTGTTTTAGTCGTGACAGTAACGCTAGTTTGAAAATATCATCAGTTTCTAATCTTCAAATAAGATTCTACCCTAACAAGCGTAGTAAGATCTGTAAAGGACTCAAAATCCAAACCATTTCAAATCAATATAAGAATAAAATACTTTAATGATAACCGAAATAATCTCAATTCAAACCAGTTACAATTGATATTACAGAGCAATAAAGAGTAATTTATCCGTATATGCTTATTGGTCGATGTGCAAGATAATCGTGTTTGTAAACGTTAAGAGAGTAAACGTTAACATTATATTCATATTATTTGACTTGATTTCTTGTGAGTCTGCACTTTTAGGTACCACCACCCCGCCTATTTCTGCCGTAAAGCAGTAATGCGTTTCGGTTTAAAGGATGGGGCAACCGTTGTAACTACCTAGTCTTGCCATAAATACTGAGACAAAGGAAAAAAAAATTCTATTGCAAATAACATTTATTACTTTTACAGTGTGTTTGTTTAATATGGTTTAATACATAACTATAAAACAATTTAAAGTATAAAAAGCTTATTCGAAGTGGTCTCCATTACAATACAGTCCATTGCAATACAGTCCTTTAAAGGACTCAGCCTCAGCCAGCAGGATGAGGCCAGTTATCAATAGAAGCACGCACTCTTTCCATGGGAAAATTTTTCACTGCCAATCGTACGGATTGTTTTAGGGACTCCAAATTGTCATGGCGTTTAGAGCAAGCCGTACTCTCTAAAACTGACCATAAATCATAATCCAGCGGATTAAGATCGGGACTAGACGACGGCCAGTCTTCAGCTCTGATGAAGTCCGAAACGTTCGTTTCCAACCAAGACTGCGTAGACCGAGCTTTATGACCTGGCGCCGAGTCTTGCTGGAAGGACCATTCTATATTATTGAACATGGTGTTGTTAAAGAGCTTCACTACCTTCTCAAGAATGGTATCTTGATACACTTGTGCCGATGTTTTGATACCTTTTTCACAAAAGTATGGCTCAGTCACTCCTTAATAGCTAATACCCAACCAAACTATCACTGAAGTCGGATAGTGCCCACGTTGCATTCTGTCGACTAATTGGGAAGCTTCCTTAGAGCTTTGAGCATAAATACGGTCATTTTGTTTGTTAAAATGTTGCTCAATTGTGAAAATTTTCTAATCCGTAAACAAAATTTTTCTATGACCTCCTTTTGCGTGCCGCTTCAGTAGTTGTTTCGATTTTACCACCCTATTCTCTTTTAAATTATCAGTTAAGAAATGACCACTACGTCTCTTATAGGCTGCAAGTCCTAAGTGATCTTTTAAAATACGCGACATGGTTCTAGGTGCTATCTTCATCTCCCGAGATAAAATCTTTTGCTTTCGGACAGGATTTCTTCGAATTATTTCCCTTACTGCTTTGACCACCTTTTTCGTACGAACACTACGTGGACGGCCAGATCTTTTTCTGTCACAAACAGAGGAGGTCTCATTGCACCTATTAATAGCCCGGTACACAAACATGTTACTAATACCAAGCGTATGGAGAGTTTTAAAAATTGTATTTGGCTCCATACCTACTTTGTGTAATGCAATCACAGCGATTCGGTTCTCTTTATCACCCCACTCCATTTTAATATCGCAAAATATTGTACAATGTATTGGCGCCAAAATGAGAAAACTCAATGAGCAATCATATAAAAATGACAGATTCCAAATTCAAATGTAATATTTTGTTTATTTTTAATTGTAACAGTATTTATGGCCAGACTAAGTATACTGAGACCTTAGAACTTGTATCTCAAGGTGGGTTGCGCTTTTACGTTGTAGATGTCTATGGGCTCCAGTAAGCACTTAACAACAGGTGTACGGTGAGCTCGTCCAACCATCTCAGAAAAAAAAAAACTTGACTAAACTAGAATTATTAATCAGACTAAACCAAATTGAAAAAAAATTACAAAATATTCGATATTTTTGTTTTGTTTATAAAGCTTTACAATCTAAGCGACACGGAAATGAAGTGGAATTGTAGTGTATAATTTGATAATAGCATAAAAGTAAAGTTCGTAATGTACACGCTATTTTAAACTTTGTTCATTAGAACATAGCGTATTTTTTTCTAACTATCTTTTTTATCACCTCATTTAATTCGTAACTCCAACTAGCGTCATAGACCGAACGATTACCTAAAGTCGATTGTTTATTTATATCGTAAACGGCAACTTAATTCAAGTTTCAGCTTGAATAAGAGGCTTTTTGTCTCATCTAAAATTTATCTTTATGGTTCGGCTTAAGTTTTATCTGCGAGGCAGAACACTAATAATTATGGACCTAACGAGTTTATATGAATTAAGAACGCATAAGGAGGCTCATGTAATACCACTCTGCATTGCTGTTAAGAGAAGATAGTAAGTAACCTCTCTGCAAATGCTGAGTGAGTGTGGCACCTTAGGCAACAAAAGTACTTACTTCTTTCATCTCTGCTGCAGCAAGCTCAAATAAATATGTTCGTAAATATATATATGGCTAAGAAAAGTAGTTTAGCTTACAATGTATTTCATAGATAATACACATAAATTGGTTATTATAGATAAGCAACTCAAGCATTCAAGAAAAAAGTTTACGGGCGTCGGCCACTAGATTGCTTCACTTCGATTACTTTCTCATTGCTCCTGTAGATGGCAGTAACATATTACCTATCCTATATTTTATTTTTAATGAAGGATTTTGTAAATTTTTAGAAACCACAAATTGATAAAATTGAATCAATGTGTCTAAAACAAATAAAGACTCTTATGTTTTTTTTTATTATTTTCTGTATTTAACATATAACTTTGGGGGCATTCGCTAAAAGATGTCGCTAGTTTCCATACAAAAAAATATTTGTCTTAAAGTATCGCAGTTTCAGGGCCCTGATGTATTAATAATTGGGGGTTGTTAAATAGATTCATGTGGGCCACAATGAATGAATGAAGATTTATTTTAGTTTCTTAAAACGATAAGTCACAATCCGAAATTGAGCTTCAATGAAAGCAATACTTCAATCGAATATAATATACTATGAAGTGCTTGAACTTGTATTGGCTCAGCAAATTGGCTGTCTAACTTAATAGAATTGATTTAAATTGAAACTAAACCATAAGACATTACAATTTAAAATATATACAATATGTACGTCAACAAAGTCCGTTTGGAACTACAGACTCATTTATCGACTAAGAAGAAAAAAAACTAGCATACTAGGTACTTTGCAAATCTTAATATGTTACAATTCAAAATACTTGGATATTACTACATATCATGAGTATAGACACTAAATACTCGTATATTTGGCAATGACGTCATAGCTATTAAACGCATATGATTTCGCACTCAAACCGTCTATTGTTATTTAATAAAGCGCCGTTATAAATATACAGACGATGTCTACATTGTGTTCTTTTTATTACATCGTAAACGTAAATCGTTCGGGCGTAGCTGAAATCATTTTATGTAGTATTCTCGGACTACGCGGTGTTGATTGTAAAATCCGAACAAACATTCCAAAGATATAAAAAAAACATATTTGAATGAGGGGACACGACTTCGAAATATTGTTTCGTTAAAATGAAAATTTATTACAAACTAGCTGACCCGGCAGACTCCGTAGTGCCTCAGTCGATAAATAGAAGACCTAAACTTTTGTATAAAATAAACTTAAAACAAACAAAAGGAATCCGTCCGACGTTGTTATTTTTATTTAATTCCGAGTATTTTCATATTTATCTACCTTTTAAACCTTCCCTGGACTTCCACAAATAATTCAAGACCAAAATTAGCCAAGTCGGTCCAGCCGTTCTCGAGTTTTAGCGAGACTAACGAACAGCAATTCATTTATTTATATATATATATAGATAAAGTATATTAGATGCACAGGAAACTTGTTTAAAATAAGTGTAATATCTGATTTGGTTTTAAAAAACCTTAATTTCGGGTCAAGTGGATATTAACTTCTTTTTTTTAAATCTAAAAACCTATGCCTTACCCATGAGGCAATAGAATGTTAATAAAACTAAACGAAAATTGCAGTGGTTACGTAACATCACTGGTCTGAATTATCTCTTCTTTCGGTTAATTATTATTAATCACCGCGCTCGTAAAAGAAGTTTGACTTGATGCCCGAAAAAGATTCGGTATAGTCGGTAACATTAACTCACGTCCTTCTGGATTCATCAGATCCAATAACTCTTGCATTAGACGCCTTCAGAACTAACACTCCGAGGAGGCTTAGAAACTCTGGTAATCGCACTGAGTTCCTCACTAGATATTATGGGGGAGTGCGGTTCTCATATGGTGTTAGATGCACTCCCATAGCGACTGTCTTTGAGTTGTTAGACCTACTTGGTGAAACAGGAAAGAGTCCCAAACAAAACTAAACCTTGTAGGTATTGCGATTGCGGCGATATTTTTTCTTGGTTGTACTCGATCTAGTACGTGTAAATGTTTCCGATAACAACATTAAATTCGAACTTCTGTCATTAGGAAGTACGAGAAAATCATTGTTTAGATCTTGTAAATTGAGGACGTGTTTTACCAAAGATCGATTAGGGTAATATTAAAAAAAAAAAAAAAATTTTTTTCATGTGTTTGTCCACACTAACGATAAGTCCGTGGGCGAACTAGCTTGTGCTCATTTATCAATGACGGCACAGAAAAGCTAGACATAAAAAAATTAGCAATAATTGTTACGCTCAGTGCTCCGTCTGGTATAGTTCGTTGTACAGCTTCACAACAACGCGCAGGTGTCTCCCGGCCGTCTGTCTATTCTAGGATACATGTGACACTGTTTGCGTCACGCTCACGAGCTCTCGCGTCAACAGCCCGATCGCGGTGTTGATGCCAAACTCGATTATAACACTGAGACCTTCCTTCATAGCGCCGTTGCCTCATATTGAAATTGAAAATTACTTTTCATTTAGTAGGGTGAGCGAAATCACAGGCCACCTGGTTTGAAGCTTTGAAGTGGTTACCGGAACCAATACGTACTACAATGTGAACGCATCGCACCCACCTTAAGACTTGAGGTTTATGAGTTGTCCTGTAATAGATTAGATAGCGTAATTACTATTTACGTCAATTACAATTTTTTTGGTTTTTTTTTTAAATTTTATAATGAAAAATGTTTTTTAAACATTTAAAAAAATACGCGAGATTATTGCTTGTGAAAATAAAACACTGTTATTTTGATATTCAATGGGAACGATTCGTATTGTTGTACATCAACTTTATACGCAATAGTAATGTGATTAAAAGAATTTTTGTGATAATTGCAAATATTAGTTGTATTGTGACGTAATAAATAATTCATATCTTAAAGGCGGATACCTAGTTGAAAGAAAGTACAATTTACAGTTTAAAGATGACTATGGACAGCTGTAATCCTAAATGGTATGATTACCATGGAGACTGCATGCGCATTTATCTGCGAAAGCATTAAAATAAATAAATTGTGGGAACATCGCGCTATGTCCATCGCACCATCGCGGTATTAATTCAGAATAAAGTTATGTAGTGGAAAGCTATTTTTTTTGTTGTTTGACAATAACCCGCGTTCATTAATTGATGATTCTAACCCATTCATAATAATATTATTCCTTAATCTGTATGGATTATGTATAATTCTTGCTGTTGACGTTATTTAATGAACGTTCTGTCTGAATTGAAGCTGAATAAAAACATTGAGTCACTTTTGAAGTAAAAAATTATCATGCCTTTCAATAAGATTGTAATTAATGTTAAAGCTTGTACTGCCATTCTAATAGATTGATAAAGCTTTAATAAAATAAAGACAAGTCATCTTCAAGCGAGAGAAACTTAACAAGAGAAATTTCGATTTTTAACTTATCAATCCCAGATAAGGCGATCGAAGTAGAGCACTGCGTTCAATATACTTAAACTAGAGCGCTTAGACAAGTTCTTTTCGATGTTAGGTATCTTATTTTATAATACGAATAAATAATAAATATTGTGTAGTAAAATAAACAAAAAATTTAAAGAAAATTTTAGAACGCAGGGCGTAGATCAAGTAACCAAGCCGATTAGCTTCCATGCCGCTTAAAGTGATCACAGGTAACTCTCCTATAACAAGGTAAATACGTTCCTACAAAGTAACGTGTTGTGCGAAGCCGTGTTCTATGAGACTAGAAGCCAGTACAATAAGGAGACTCATTTTTCTGAATGAAAAATCTCAACTATGCCTGTATGTTTTATATATATAATTCTACTGTACGTGTGTGTGTCATTGAACTCCTCCTCCTAAATGGCTGAACCGATTTGAATGTATTTTTTAATATGTGTTTGGGTGGCACCCTGGATAGTTTAGATTCACAAATCAGCCCGGCAGATGGCGCTGCAGTCGATATCTAGGTTATTCCTCTAAAGCTCTTCTCTGCAGCTAAACGGCTGGATCGATTTGAATGAATTTTTGTGTATACATTCACAGGACGTCTGTCGGGTCCGCTAGCTAAACATAAAAATAAAGCAGTAATGTTTCGGTTGTTCCCATATATTGTGTGTCCACGAAGCATAATGCAATTTTATTAATAATTTTTAACAAAAATCTCGTTATCGTGTTGCAAAAGGACCGTGTTAAAAGAGGGTTTTGGGGAATTTTTCTTTTCGTGTTAGAGTGAAGCCGTGTTGTAAAATACGTACGTGTTATAGTATAGGAGGGTTTCCTGTACTCGATAGAGATAACGCTTCATTGTGTGTGTTTTGTAAAACTAGCAACCAAGCTATGTAATGTTAACAAAAACCTATGATATTAGTGGCAGATATGATGCCACTGGGCGACGATCTGTTTTAGTTCTTTAATTGAGCATTTAGTCCAACAGACCGTGTCTAAAATTATCGGTGCTGTGTATTACATAATGTGTGACAGGTTGACAGATTACTTTGACCTAAAATCGACTATCTTATTGCATATTCTTAAACTTACATACAATATTTTATAAATGTAAATAAATATTTTCTTGTTTATAATTTGTGACACAATATCTTTCTTTAGGTATACAATTTACAGCACCAAGACGAGTAGCTATCTTTTTACTTATCCTGCATAAAATTTAATTAATACACGAGCAACGGTGTAACAAACAGATGTCTTACGACGGTAAGAATTGACCTATTGTGTTGTATATTTAATCAGTTTTAAGGGTGTATGTAACAAAAACCCAAGGAACCTGATCATCTCGCGAGATACGACGATCCAAGGGCAAACGCAGATTCGTCCCTGGCTTCCCCATTGATACCAATATCATATCAGGGTCTCTATTATTTTATAAATGCTATCATTACAAACACATTTATTGTGATTTCGATTAACAAGTATAAATGAGCGGCGTATTGACATTGTGATTTCTATAAGCTCCGTGGGCTATTAAATCAATTGATTTATGAACATCATTACACACTACATAATATATCTAGAAAATTGTAAAATACGCAAATAAATTAAAAGAATTATGAACTGTTTTTAATAGATTTTTAATGTTTTTAATAGAATACAATAAAAGTTTGTAATAAATCAATATATTTTCTATTTGCTCGATGACTGAGTAAATATGTAGCTTGAATGTTTGCAATATTAATGTTTGTGTTCAATTCGCGACTTCAAACACCTGATTATGAGGTTGACGACATTAAAAAATCTTTAACGGTATCTCAACCCACGCTCTCCATTTAATGTTTAATACAATTTTTTGTCGATACCTAATCCGTCGTCCGATTTTATTGACTATGTAAATAATTAATCTTGGTTATTTGCGATGTATTTTTTTTTGTCGGTTTTGCTGATTGTGTCGGTTAAGTTATATTTTAGCTTTAAAATTCTTGAGCGCTCTGACACACCCGCCCACATATCTTGGTAAAGCTAACTAACTGGCTGGAAAATTATTCCGAACTGCAATACATACAAAGTAATAATTTGATAGATTCATTCGTTTTTCTCTAATACTAACAATAATTTTGATTTGATTGTTTATAATTAGCGATTTTAGAAAGTAGGTATGTACTCGGAATCCTGTTTTTAAATTTATTTGTTATTTTATTTTACCATAGAGTGCTTTAACTGGTTTTATCGGTGCATCGAACTCAGACGCGATCGAAACGAAATACCATTATAGCGTTATTTCAGTCGGGTATCATAAATGCAATGGCTATTCTTAACTTCATTCGAACAGAATGTAAGGGCTAGAAGGACGTAAATAGAATACTATTTCATCTTCTCGCATTAAAACTGTATAATCTCAAAACATACGAATTATACAGGAGAATGTTTTAAAGGTTGAACATGTGATATTTTTAATATTAATTATCTTTGCAACATTTATTTTTTACCACTTACATTATCTTTCTTTTAAAGTAATATATAATAATGTATTAATTTTGTTATAGTAGTCAAACTAAAAAGTAGTAGGTAAACTAAAAAAAACTAAAACTAAACTACGCTCTTTTGACAGTATTTATGAGAAAAATACTGATGATACCAAGTGATTCCGCATATTAACTCAAATTCGAATATTTTTGGAAATTGTACACTTTTAATCCGAAAAGACGATTTGTGTTTGCCTACAAGTTTCTGGTCATCTTTAGAAATATTAGGAACATTTTTGCTTTAATTGAGACCGCCGTTAAAACTATGAAGCGATCGATGATAGGTTAGCCGTCTAGTAACTACCGGCTGTATCGTTAACGATTATTCCTGTATATTGGCAACACACAGTTTTAAAGAATATACTTCTATAACTAGCTTAACTAGCTTCACAACTATTTACTTTTAGCGAAAATCCAATTTACGTGTTTCTTTTTTTTTTTGGGGTCGATATTTCTAACTATTTCTTGAATATGTCTTCTGTATAGCAGCAAAACAATTTAGATAAAAACCAATCGTAAGGTTGAAATCGTGGATTCGAACGGTTTGTTGAGAAACAGTTTAAGAAAAGAAATGATCTCGAAGATGAAATGGTAAAAAATTATGTCAAAACGTACATTTCCCAAGACAGAAACTCATTTTTATACGGGTTCGTATTAAGTGAAGACGGATTGGAGACTATCATTGGATATTCATGAGGTCATTGACCTCTAACGTCAGCTGATTTTTTCAATGTGCTACATTGCGGGCAGCGCAAGAAACATGAGTAACCTGAAATTACGAACATGATAGTTTTGTTTTAATTTTGTTGGTAATAATATTAAATAACTTTTCGCCGACTGTCTCTTTCAGCCAGGTATGGTTTTCATGAAAACTGAAATCACAAGCACGAAATCTACCGTATTATATAGCATCAACATATTTAAATTGGAATAAATATTCCAATGATATTAATGTATTGAATACTTTTTAAATTTAAGATATGATCTGCTCAACGTGCCTGCAGAAACTAGGGAGCTATTAGTGGAAATGACGCAAGTGATAAGCAATAACTTGTTGGCTGAGTGCGGAGGACACGTTACTGAGGTGGTGGACACTCAGGTCGTTGTCATCATCGTGGTGAAGACCGCCATCACCTCGTTGAATTGGAACACTGATGAGCAATACATGCTGGACGTACAAACTAGAGGTAAGCTCGTGAATTATGTGATATGATCATTTTATTTTCGTTATGAACCAATATTGAATGCAAACAATGAAACAAAAGCATAACAAAACTACAATCGATAAATTTGTTATTAACAATTATATCTTGCTAAAAGCTAGAATATAAGATGAAAATTACATATATTTAGCATATATCAATACTGTGGTTTCAGGAGGAGAAGTCTCTGTCCATATAGAAGCAGAAACCATTTACGGAGCTCGTCACGGCTTAGAGACCTTCTCTCAATTAATATCATCAGACAAACGTGACTTTTCTGATGTGGAACATTGCGGTTTGGTCCTCGTGGCCGGTGCTAAGATTCGTGACAGACCGATCTATAAACATAGAGGCTTAGTTCTAGATACTTCTAGACATTTCATACCGATGGTCGACATTAAAAGAACTATCGATGGTATGGCGACAACAAAAATGAATGTCTTTCATTGGCATGCCACCGATTCTCACAGTTTTCCTTTGGAAGCGAGTCGGGTGCCACAGTTTACAAGGTAATACATACATATATTTTTAATAACTAGAGGTCCCGCAGTAGTCGAAATTCGACTATAATTAATTGGAATTGTAAGTTTGTACACTATTATGACTGTATTTTATACTTCTATAATCACAAATTTCGCCAAGGCTACACTATAAAAAAATATTAATAATGACAAACAATATTTAATCTATTCTCAATTTGACAACAGACGTCAAGAACAAAAGTTTGACAATAAATAGTATGCATGCGTGTGTGCGTCAAATACATGGTATGTAGTGTGTGTAATGTTTTCTTTATTGATTTAATGTATCTTTTATGCATTATTTTAAAAAAACATTAGCATTGTGCACTTCTTCTCTATATTCTCTATAAGTGTAGAAAATTTCATACTCCTCCGTAAGCGCAATTTTCGTCAAAAGGGATACAAAGTTTTTGCTTCACGTATTAATATATAGATGTGTCTTTCTTGTCTGGTTTGTTTACCTACACTATACTCACTGTATAAGTAGGTACCGTGTGAATTACAGTACTGCGTAGATTTGGAATTGTGCCCCACACTAAAATAAATTCTTATTAGCTGTGTGATCTATGCTCAGAAAATATGACTTTTATTAAATTTCTTGCCGAAATTTCTCTCTGCATTCGATACAATTGCAAAATTTATGCGACTTTTTGAAAGTATTCGTGAACTTCTATTTGAATAGAAAAATATATCTAATAAGCAACTCTTAAAAACAGAAATTCTTAATGTGAAAAAAAAAAACCTGTGCATCTCGGGATGACCTACAGAAGTGATAACTTAAACTAATCTAAGTTAAATTATTTCCTTTGCCTCTTCATGAGTTCTGTCTCATGCGAGGTTTGGACGTTGGTTGTTGAGCGACAGGAGGTTTTAGTCAGTTCGACTCTGACATGCTCCGCCCTCTATCCCCAGTGGAGGGCGGAAGTCCGGCGATTTCCTCATGACCAAAAAAAAAAAAAAAAGTTAAACTATTTAATATTGAAATTGATAATGTAAGATTTTTATAACATAAATAAAAAAAAGATATATAAATAGAAGTTACATACGTTCTAAGTACCGCTGCCGTATGCGTGAGAGAAAGAGAAGCAGACAGACTGGCGCCGTAACGCGTTACGTAACGAAGCCTTCTATAAGAAGTTATCACTTCAAAAATCAGGATTTTCGTTTCAGATATGGTGCCTACTCGGGCAGCGAAATGTACACGACGGAAGAAATTCGAGAGTTGATACATTACGCGAAGGTACGCGGCATCCGAGTCGTCATTGAAATAGACGCGCCGGCGCATTCAGGAAACGGATGGCAATGGGGAAGGGTGGGTACTTCGTATTAGTTACATCAACATAATTAAAGCTCGAACGCGAATTGTAAAAAGTACAATTTTACAATTTTTTATTTTTAATAATTCTCATAAATTGTAATTTTATTATATTTTGATTTAAATAATATGTAATTGTCTGTGAAATTTTATGGGCTTAAGTTGCCTGAAATAAACGCATTTCATTCATTTGTCAAGAGAGCTTTTAGCATTACAGCTGTTTTTTTTATGAACAGATCACGCACGGTCGGGTCTCAATTTAAGATACTGTGTTTTAAGGGTTCTAGAGACTGATCTACATACTTATATACGCTTAAATGTATACATATATACATAACGAGCACTCAGACAATTAACAAACAAACCTGTTCATCACACGATGGTTTGCTCGACGTGGGAATCACACCCACGACCTATGGGGCCAGAGTCAAAGCCACTAACTACTGCACCACCGAGTCAGTTGACTCGAGTGTTTTTGATACAGAACACAGACCGAATGGCAGATCTTCCGCGTAACGCTGTTAGCGTTAGAAAGAGATTAAAATAGCTGTTTGTTATCTAAACACCTTAGTATCTCATTATTCCCACAAGTTAATGCTATTAATAAGAAACCTTACTTTCTCTTAAATATCAAGTGTCTTTATCTATGCTAAGGTAATGGACGTTTTGATGATATTATATATCCATCCATTTCAAACTTTAATGTCTATCTAATCTGAACAAGAGTAAGTCATAGATATCTGAAAGAAACGGCTTAGTAATACATAGCATTATATCTTGCAGAGGTCGTTGTCGGTTGATCTGTATCATATTCTTAATAAGTCAGATCATTGCCAATACTAGATACTCATCCACAAAAAAAAACTGTCCCTTTTCTAAAACAGTTTTAAGGTTTTATACCTAATATGGCGCATATTAAACAAATCCATCCTATTTTCACTTAATGTTTGGGTATTTAAAAAAGATAACAAAAAAAGAACGTAATAAACAAAAAAATCTAATCTTTCCTCTTCTTTTATTAATCACTATTTTGGTGATAATGGCTTTCAAATAAAAGATAGACATGTATATGCTAATGGCTTACAAATAAAAGATAGATATATGCTGTTACGGGCTTTTTCTAGGACTATTTTAAATAAACATTTCCATTTTATATAATATATTAATATTCATATATATTACGTGTAACTCCAACGATTTTTGCGGTCCACGCAAAAATAGCTCGCAGATGGCAGATTTTTCCTTTTTATTTTCCTCTTTCGTTATATTTTGGGTAATTCACTCTATATTTTTATCCATTATAGCCTATGTGTTATTCTGATCTGTAAGCTTAGTTTAGTTAGTATTATAGCCTATGTGTTATTCTGATCTGTAAGCTTAGTGTCATATTTATTATATTTAAATCGAATCCACAGCTTCAAAAATAAGTTTCAAGCTTTTAGCTCTAAAAATGACGATACTTCCATACAACTTTTCATTTCCCACTTTCAGCCCTTAACAACCCTTTTTTTGTATTAAAAACGACATATACCCATGTCCTTTCAAATTTTATTTAAATCGCTTCAGTAGTTTTGGCATAAAAGCGCAACAGACAGACAGAGTTACTTTCGTATTTATAATATTGGTATGGATTAGTGATTGAAACAGAGATATCCTTGCTTTCAAACCGGTACAAGTCTGTTTTTACGCAAAAAATATACTGATTCTAATCTAAGCCAAAATACTGTGAACGGAGTTTTATGATTCTGCTGTTGGCGAAGGCTACATACACTTCTGATTAACTTAAGTCATGGATAATGTTTAATTCCAGGAATACGGCTTGGGTGATTTAGCGGTATGCGTTAACGCTTACCCCTGGAGACATCTTTGCATCGAACCTCCTTGTGGTCAACTGAATCCAGCGAACCCTAACATGTACCGGGTACTGAGGAACTTGTATCAAGATGTTGCGGATCTGTTGAATTCACCGCCATTGCTACACATGGGAGGAGACGAGGTAATTTTCGCTTAACAGCTTATTCTTGATCGGGTAAAAGAAACACACCAAACTACGTTGGAAACAAAGCCTTTTGGACTTTGAGAACACGACCAAAAAACCATCTATCTTATAACTATATCGCCCAAATCGCTAGAAACGGCAGAATTAATTGCATTATACATACATTTGTGTACACCATATTGTACTATATATTATTTTGAGCTAGCACTTGCAGGTTTGGGCTATTGAATCAAACAGCCCAACCCAGATAAATCTTGGCATTTTCATCGTTTGGCCCTGGGATTTATTAATGGTAATTTTCAACCACAGCTTTTCTTAAGGTGAATTATTAATCGTAATCTGTGAAATAAGCCCAAATGCATTCAATATTATGATATAAAATACAATAATTGGCCTTACTTAAATTTCTTTAGAATAAAATAAACTTTTCACAATTATTAAATTAGTAGGATTATCAAATAAGAGCAGTCCTGAAATACTGCATTAGATTGAAGATGGCATTCTTAAATTTGTTAAATAAAATGGCTGATGATTTTACTGTGATATGATTGAGTTTAAATTTTGAACTTTTCATGAACAGTAAGGTTTCTGGTATGATGAATGTCGCACAATTGGTATGAACAATTGATTGAGTTTTTAAACCTTTCCCTATAATAGTCTGAGGCAACGAGGTTATGTTTTACTAGTTCTTACTAAAGTTAAAGAGAACTTTGGGAAGATTGAATTAAACAATTAAGAGCTTTAATATTGAGAAGATTAAATCGTAGGTTTACTTCGGGTGCTGGAACTCGAGCCAAGAAATTATCTCGTACATGAAGGACCAAGGATACGATACGACGGAAGAAGGTTTCATGAAGTTGTGGGGTGAATTCCATAACAAAGCCCTTCAAATTTGGGACGAAGAGATTTCCGCGAAAGGACTGGACCCACAGCCCGTGATGTTATGGTCTTCGCAACTGACACAGGCTCAGAGGATCTCACAACACTTGGACAAAGAAAGGTCGGGCATGTTTTCAATGGCATTTTCTTTACGTTAACTTTTCATCGTCGAGTATCATTATTTTTTGAATCAGTGGTTGAGTTTTTTGTGAAATTGAATCTGCAGTAAAAAAAAATCCTACCTAGTCGTTTGTAGCCTAAGCGGTTATTCAAACTACGATTAACTGAAATTGAATACGAATAAAGAAAACGTATTCAAAACACGATAGAATAGAAGATAAGCTTTTTCTACAAAACAAAGGGACCTTTCTGTAATGATAGCACTAGGTGGCACTCTAGTAGCTTCAAGAAATCGATGTTTTTCTCACACTTACAGTTAGCATCGCATATTTAGCTAGTCTCAGTGGAACAGGTTTCATTAGTCTTATCGTAAATAAAATTGTATTTGACCCTTTTAATGGCGAGCTTCTTTCGCATATTTTGCAGAAAGTGTTAAAGGAGTTTTGAAAAAAACTACCTTATAATCGATGCTCTAAATTCATGTCCGTACAGATCTATACCTAATAACTATAATCAAAGTGCGCAAACATTTAGTATTTCGATGCTCCGCACTTTATAACAGTGAGTCGATCTATCGACAGCTCACGATATAAGGGTTATTGCTGCTTGTATAATCACATTGCATATTCGCGCGGATATAAATTACTATGTTGTCTATTCCTATAGCGAAGTAGTACTGGATTCCATTTTAAAGGCCAGACTCGTAATTTCATTCAGACATTGGAGCTACTAAAAAAATTGTACACTAATTATTTTCTACTTTATTACCTTGAGATTGGATATAATATAAAACAATCGTATTTACAGATACATCATAGAAGTTTGGGAGCCTCTGAACAGCCCGTTATTGACCCAACTCTTGAGGCTCGGCTATAGAACTGTTTCAGTACCGAAGGACATTTGGTATTTGGACCATGGGTTCTGGGGCAGAACGGTATATTCCAATTGGAGAAGGATGTATGCTCACACTCTACCACGGGACGAAGGCGTGTTAGGCGGTGAAGTGGCTATGTGGACGGAGTATTGCGACGCTCAGGCCCTAGGTAAGTTGGTTACTAGACAATGTAGCTATTTAGAGGGTAGATATGGTTTGACGGCTAGAAACGAAAATTATTGGAACTTCATGAAAAGTTTTCAGCATAGCAACATCGCATGTTCACGACAGGTAGCGCGCGAGTAGTTTCTACAAATGTATGTGATTCCCATGAAGACATGAGTGGATGAAGGGAATATGATACAATTTGTTAGTTTTGAGAAAACAGACAACAAAATTTTGTTACTTGTTAATCATCACATGCAATTTTTAAAAATAGCCTTTAAGTCCGTAGCTTTAAGGCCTAATATGGTTTATAGGCACACAACACCTTCATTCAATGTAAAAACTCAAAAATCTTAAAAATTGTACTTACCAATTCATTTATTCATTCATTCAATCATGTCTTCAAATGTTAACAGATTTTTGTCTGTTTATCTGTGCCTCAAAAAGTATCAGGGATTTAATTAGGTGAACTTGTTAGTAAACATTTTGTGTGAGTTTAATATTGTTCGGTTGACTAATTAATAGCAGATGTCAATTATGTCGAATACAAGAAGCATTATAGTTGGCTAATATTTGCTTTCTGTATGTAGACACCCGAGTATGGCCAAGAGCGGCTGCAGTGGCGGAGAGGCTGTGGTCAGACCCGACGTCCACAGTGTACAGCGCAGAGCCGAGGCTGCAGAGGCTCCGGACGAGACTGATAGCCCGGGGCCTGAGGCCCGACGCCATGTCCCCGGCGTGGTGCTCGCAGCACGACAGCAAATGTCTTTAATTAGAAAAAAAAACGGTGCACGTGCAACTTGCTGCACGTGAATGAAGTGAAACTTCTTTTTCGATGTGTGTGTAGTATTGTGGTTTTCTTCATTTTTCATCCTTAAATCAGATTGCTCTTGTAATAGGAGTTGCTGTGTATAAGAGATGCGACATTTTCAACATTCATATTATATATGTATATAAATTTATTTATTTTTAAATTATAGATTAAAAATATAATAATATATATATATTTTTTAAAATACTTCATTAAAATATTGCATGCTACTCGTTGCTAACGCTCGCGCTGGCCTGTAACAGGTTATACAACGCGCATGCGTTCGAGTGCCACGCATTCACTCTCGCTCTGTCTCTTTCTAATATGATAGCGTTATACGTTTAACACAACCTTGTTGGAAGTCGTATTAGAAGTTTCGCTTCAAAAATCATTGGATGACTAGTGTTGTCAGATTTATTACTGAATGCTGTTTCGAGAGACGACATCTTTCATATACATTTTTATATTTAATATTGAGAATCAAATTTCAATGCCTGGTCACTATTAGTTCTTATATAAACACTTTTTTTTTTTCATTACATTTTATGAACTCGATATAAGAGTGGATTTTTCTTGTTTATTACAATTAATATTATTTATTACAAATATTATTTAGTTCGATTTCCAGGAGATGATAGTTAACATTACTTTTGCGGTTTAATATTTGCATTTATTATTTTCTTAATTTTAGAATTTTCATTTTCGTGTCCCGTTGAATATTCTGCTAAAAACATTTATACGCACATTTACACACACCAACTGTTTATTCATTCTGTGTGTAACGAAACATAGATATCGAGTTTTAAATAAACGATTAATGTAAACTTTCTTCATTTGAAATTCTAAAATGAAAACAATAAATGCGATATAGACTTAGTAGAATTAAAAAAAAAACTTTACTTGCCTTAAAAGACAAAGTTTAGGTATATATTAAAAGAAGAAACGAATTAGTAGTAACGTAATTCAAGAGTGTGCTATCTACCAGCAGTTCTAGTTCTTAGCCGGGCCCGGGGGCCACGACACGGACACATTGCACATTTTATAAAAAAATTAATAAGTTAATATCGAATAAATCGAAATAATGAACTAGTTGTAATTATGATTTTGAAACTAATAAGCTGAAGAGGGCAGAAGACGAACGAGTATTTTTCGTTTAAAAATAACTGTTCATTGTTTATGGTATGTTTTTAATTGAATCTGTCATCACTGCGGTCGAAATTTATTGTGAACACCAGCTATAGTATAATCTATACAAAGGTTTTTTTTTATTTAATACTTAGCTACTCTGTGAAGTTTAGTAACATGCCAGTGTTGCCAAAATTATGAAAAGCAATGTGATTTTTTATTTATTGTAATTTAGATTGAATAGGAGCGAAGCGAATAATTTATAATGAACGAATTGTATATAAACATATCACAGTTTTGCATTTGTAAGTTGTGTAACTATTGATTTTTTGAAACTAATCATAAGGAGTTATATAGAATTATTAATCTAGTATTTCACAATGTAGTAAATTAAAGTGAATTTTTCTATTTGATTATGAATATATTTTTATTTATAGGGCTTATTTATAATATAAATTATTAAAAAAATATCAAGTCAATAGTTTTATTATAAAGGTTTTTTTTTAAATTACTTTAAATAAAAAAAGGCTGATTTAATTGTTTTATTTCTTATTCACATAAATATCTACAGTACATATTTATGAGGATTATAAGTAAAATTTAATTGATTACAATTTTTTTATTTCTCTTTGTAGAACTATACGTACAACTTACACTACGAAATTATCCGTTTATTTTTTTGGAATTATTGACTCAAAATTATTGCCCGTATATACAAATATTGAAAATACTAAAAATCAATAATACAATTAAGATCAAAATAAATTAAAGATCGATAAAAAAAACTAATAACGAGTTAAAAATAGTTTCAAAAAAAAAAAAAATACAGAAAAATAACAAGTGTAGCTTTAATTAATGTTTTCTCATTACTATGTTTCCCGACTTATATCCGCGTTCCAAAAAGTACGAAAAGGGGTAGATCTAAATAAATAAAGATAATTCTTACATGCCCGATGGAGTTTTACTAGTGAACGGCTGATCAGATAAGGCTTCAAAAATTTTTTGTGGTCTTTCGTATATGTCACTACTTACGAGGTTGTTTAGAATAAATATTTTATTTAGATCATTCAAAGTGAAGATGTTTATACAATTAGCGACATTCACATCGAATCATGACCGAGATTCACTTGTCTTTAAATAAAATAACTTTAATCCAAAACGTCGATAGGTTAAATATTAGGTTTGCTTGCATCGATAACCACTTACATCGATACACCGTTCTGATTTCTATCGTTCCCTTTATTCGCTAAACTCAAATCATTTGGTACGAGATCTTGCAAAACAGTGTCGCTTCTAAAGATGCTAGTGGCGATTCTGTTCGCCAGCCTTTCCGATTCTCTCAAATCGTCGTCTTTAGAAGAATGCGATGTTAGATCTATCTCCGCGTCACTATCGGTATCGCTTTCCCTCTCACGTCGCGGACGATACGCCAGATCCTGAGGCTCCTCTTCATTACAGGGACAGTTCTTACTGGCCAGCACCCTTAAGTCTGTCGGAGCCACTTCTGAATCCATTTGGGGCATGAGGAGTGATGTAAACGGAAAAGATTGCTGCATCATTCTAGCTTCTTCGTTGTACGGCATCGGCATTGGAAGGTCGTGTGGGGTCGGTGGAATAGGTTCTTGCATGTTTGTATTGTGTATATAGGGCTCTTGATGCGAACCAGTGATTTCACCGTTTTCGGTGTTCGACCTTTCAGGCGAGTTTCCGTCGTTGGGCGAATCCGGTGTTTCCGGCGAAGAATCCGGTGGCTTAGCGTGGCCTGAAATCGAACATCAAATAATAAATATTTCAATGTGTGACAAAGACATAAGGATCAAATCAAAACGGGGTAATCGTCAACTACTATGATAAAAGTACGATTTACTAAACGACCGCGTTATATTTATTATGGCATTGATGCGAAAGATAAATTAAAGAATATAGAAAGATAAATAAAGATAAAAAAACGGTTCAATACTGGAGTGTCCGTATTATCAAGAACAATCTAGTTTGTTAACTCAGAACTTTTACTGGTGGTAGGATGTCTTGTCCGCACGGGTCGGTACCACCGCCTTGATCATTTCTGCCGTGCCATTTTAGTAAAAATATTGAGACCTTAGAGCTCATATCTCAAGGTAGGTGGCGGCATTTACGCTGCAGATGTCCATGGACTTCGGTAACCACTTAACACCAGGTAGGTCGTGAGCTCGTCCACCCATCCAAGCTAAAAAAAATCAATTAGTAATTAGAACCATTAGTCAGTAAAAATTTACTTATCAATAATCTCATATAGTACAAAGAATCCTAATTTGGGGACAGATGAGCGTTTGCTAGTTTTTTCCTAAATGGTAATGTTAAAATTTCCGTAGTATTAAATGTTATATAGCATAGGTATTACTAAGTTTACCAGGCATTGGTAGCGGTGGTGTCCCGAGTCCTAGGCACCTCATCCTCCAAGCATCTTGCAGCAGCTGCAGACGGGCCTGTTTCCGCCATTTTGCTCGACGATTCTGAAACCATACCTGTTGAAGAAAAAAACTATTAAAATAAATATCTTGTTCAATATCGAATAAAGTGAATTCTCGTCACAGCTAGCGTCATTTTTTTTGTATTTCCTCTTCTCTACTTTTCTTTCTTTTTTCTCTACTCTTTGTATTTATCTAGTGGTAGAGAACATGTTGTGACCTTTCATATTTAAATGTCATTTAAATTAATAAAAATGATTTGTACCTTAAATTTGATATTATAAGAAATTCAAAAGGTGTGAAATTAGCCATAATTAAATGTAGAAATCAATAAAAATCTTAATTTCAATGCTTTAATGTTAACATTTTTATTGTTGGCTACCGCCGTTCATGGATACCTTTGGCTGGTGCAATGGTGCAATCGTAGCGGTGGGGAATTAGTCTAGTCAACAAGTTCAAAAACGTGTTAAATAGACATAAAGCTCCTAAAAATATGTACGATAGCTCATTGGATGCGGAATGATGTCTACAAAAATGTTTTTTAAGGGCTTATTAGCACATAAAAAATTGCGATTGTTATAAACAAAATAAGATTAAAAAAAAAAGGAATTTGATTTTTCCTTAATAATTTCTAAAATAATGATATTTAAGGAATTTTGAAAAAAGATCCTGAAAGAGGAGGAAATTTCCAATAAAAAAGTCCCAACTCCCGGAATTCTATCTCTATTATTTATAAAAAAAAAAATAACGCTGAAAATAGCGCTGCGCGAGGTCGCTACGGCATAGGCGCGCAGTCTAAAAAGCCGGTATATCACCTAAAATAATTTTTTTATAGTATTAAATAACAATTTAAAAATTTGAATAAATTATGGTGTAATCTAAACACTTGAAGGAAAAAAACCTCGGTGAAAAAAAAATTTTACATCGATTTTTCAAAAATTTACACCATTGTTAATTAACTAACTTTTTTCCAATCTCTGTTTTTATAAATTACGGTATAAAAGTTACAATAATTCATCTATAAATTTTTCCCTTCGTGGAGCTCTTATCATTTAAGTACTTAATAAAGTTAAGCAAAAAAAAATTAATAATCTTTATTATTTTGATAATTATAATTTTTTTTAATTAACAAAAAATTTAATTTCTAAAAAATGTTATGAAAAAATTTTTTTTTTCGTAATATCTTAATATTGCTGTTTTTGCATCTACCATAGGTTTTAATTAACATTTAAAAAAAAATTTTTACGCTATTTGTTAAGAAATTGTTTATAAATAAATAGACTATTTTGGGATTTAAAAAAAAAAAAGAATTACCGTCTTATTGTATAGGTGAAATAAAGATTTAGAAAAAAAAAAAATTCTTAAATAAATGTTTTAATTGTTTAAAATCGTTTTTTTCATATTTCAATTGTTTAAATAATTAGTTAAGAAATTATTTTTTTCTTAAAAATCATCATTGACTCTTTTCAGCGGATTAACAAAGAAATACATTTTTTTATAAATAATTTCATTGTTTATTAACTTAACAATTTGTTATAAAAAATTAATATTAATCGTTATATTTTTTTTCGAAAACTACAAAAAAATATAAAAACAACCATACATAACAAAATATAGAAAAAAAAAATTTGTATTTTTTACAGCATTTTTAGATATTATATGATAATGAAATTACAGCCGTTACATAATTTGTCAAGTTATAAATTGTTATAACTTTTAAACTATAAGAGATACGGTAAAGGACACTCAGGTCATTTTTATAAAGGATTTATTTATCTTTAAAATAAATTCAAAATCGATCCTGTAACTATTGTTTATCAGTTGTTATAAGCATTTGGTAAATAAATGAAAACTGATCGATAGCAGAATGTAAACGAGGTAAGTATAAATTAAAACTAGTATATTATTTAAACAAAATTATATATTTCTATGATTTATACGTAATTAGAAAGATACTTTATCATAGAACAAAAAAGTTTTTGGGTCCGTAGCTGTATCTATATTATTCAACAAATTATAAGCTATGAAATTTCAAAAAATATCAAAGAAATCATAATTTTTTATAAACAAATGCTTATAACTGATAAACAATAGTTACAGGATCGATTTTGAATTTATTTTAAAGATAAATAAATCCTTTATAAAAATGACCTGAGTGTCCTTTACCGTATCTCTTATAGTTTAAAAGTTATAACAATTTATAGCTTGACAAATTATGTAACGGCTGTAATTTCATTATCATATAATATCTAAAAATGCTGTAAAAAATACCATTTTTTTTTCTATATTTTATATATATGGTTGTTTTTAAAAATTTTTGTAGTTTTCGAAAAAAAATATAACGATTAATATTAATTTTTTATAAGAAATTGTTAAGTTAATAAACAATGAAATTATTTATAAAAAAATGTATTTCTTTGTTAATCCGCTGAAAAGAGTCAATGATGATTTTTAAGAAAAAAATAATTTCTTAACTAATTATTTAAACAATTGAAATATGAAAAAAACGATTTTAAACAATTAAAACATTTATTTAAGAATTTTTTTTTTTTCTAAATCTTTATTTCACCTATACAATAAGACGGTAATTCTTTTTTTTTTTTAAATCCCAAAATAGTCTATTTATTTATAAACAATTTCTTAACAAATAGCGTAAAAAATGTTTTTTAAATGTTAATTAAAACCTATGGTAGATGCAAAAACAGCAATATTAAGATATTACGAAAAAAAAATTTTTTTCATA
Organism: Bombyx mandarina; assembly: GCF_030267445.1. Lineage (NCBI taxonomy): Eukaryota > Metazoa > Arthropoda > Insecta > Lepidoptera > Bombycidae > Bombyx > Bombyx mandarina. Next base: position 9,963,056 of record NC_143218.1, read on the forward strand.
ACATTTTTTAGAAATTAAATTTTTTTTTATTAAAAAAAATAATAATTATCAAAATAATAAAGATTAAAAAAATTTTTTTGCTTAACTTTATTAAGTACTTAAATGATAAGAGCTCCACGAAGGGAAAAATTTATAGATGAATTATTGTAACTTTTATACCGTAATTTATAAAAACAGAGATTGGAAAAAAGTTAGTTAATTAACAATGGTGTAAATTTTTGAAAAATCGGTGTAAAATTTTTTTTTCACCGAGGTTTTTTTCCTTCAAGTGTTTAGATTACACCATAAATTATTCAAATTTTTAAATTGTTATTTAATACTATAAAAAAATATTTTAGGCGATATACCGGCTTTTTAGACTGCGCGCCTATGCCGTAGCGACCGCGCGGAGCGCTATTTTCAGCGTTATTTTTTTTTTATAAATAATAGAGATAGAATTCCGGGAGTTGGGACTTTTTTATTGGAAATTTCCTCCTCTTTCAGGATCTTTTTTCAAAATTCCTTAAATATCATTATTTTAGAAATTATTAAGAAAAACCAAATTCCTTTTTTTTAAAATCTTATTTTGTTTATAACAATCGCAATTTTTTATGTGCTAATAAGCCCTTAAAAAACATTTTTGTAGACATCATTCCGCATCCAATGAGCTATCGTACATATTTTTAGGAGCTTTATGTCTATTTAACACGTTTTTGAACTTGTTGACTAGACTAAATTATGTGTTGCTTTATTCAAATAGAAATTATTATTTATAAACATTTGCCGACTTAGTAAGTTCGTAATAATAACCTAAGGCTGTAGGCAGGTAGGGCTATATGAGACCTGCTCTCTGGTCGTCATCATCATCATCAGCCCACAGCCGTCCACTGCCGGACATAGGCCTACCCAAAGGTTCGCCACAACGAGAGATGATGCGCAGCCCGCCTCCCAGCTAAGGTATAATAATACATTACAATACAAGAAACATAATGTAATCAATTTTTCCAGCGAAATCTGATTTATGTTATGATGTGCAGAGTTACTACCACTTGTTTTCGATTTCTTTGATTCGACAATAAGTCTTTTTTCCTTTTGTTAGCTAATAAGCAGGTTCTTTAATCTTTAGTTCAATCTTTGCCCCGACGTTCTTACAATTTACCATGAATATGCATGGTGTATCGCACACCGTGGACTCTCTTGGTCAAGTATGGTATAAGAGACATTTAAGAACTGGATATGTAACGCGCTTGGTCTGGGCACTGGTCTTTTCCATATTCCTCTACGGAGCAGAGACATGGTGCATGGAAAGCCGCGATGGCAAAAATATCGATGCCTTTAAAATGTGGGTGTGGCAGAGGATGCTCCGAATACCATGGACTGTCATGTTTTTTTTTATTGCTTAGATTTGTGGACTAGCTCACGTGGGTGGCGCATTTACGTTGTAGATGTCTATGGGCTCCAGTAACCACTTAATATCAGGTGGGCTGTGAGCTCGTCCATCCATCTAAGCAATAAAAAAGATAGGAGTTCTAAAATCTCAGTATAGTTAGAACGGCTGCCCCACCTTTCAAACCGAAATGCATTACTGCTTCACGGCAGAAATAGGCGGAGTGGTACCACCACCTACCCTGTGAACTCACAAGAGGTCCTAACACCATTAATTACGCAAATTATAATTTAGCGGTTTTGATTTTCATTATACGATGCTATTCCTTCACCGTGGAAGTCAATCGTGAACATTTGTTAAGTACGTATTTCATCAGAAAAATTGGTACCTGACTGCGGGATTCGAACACCGATGCATCGATACATACAAATGCACCGGACGTCTTATCCTTTAGGCCACGACGACTTCAACGACGACGACGACGACTTCGAGCATTTAAGAGCTCATTTTAAGAGAGCTAAACATCCAAATAAGGCTCTCTGACATCTGCCATTAACGTGGTATCTTCGGACACACAGTGCGGTCTCCCAGACATCAATTAGAGAAGCTCATAATTTTGGGTCACATAGAAGGCAAGCGCACCGTGGACATAGCACCAGCCAAATGGTGAGATTTGTTTAAGAAAGCGGTTGGTGGTAGTCTATACCGTTCAGTCCATGCCACCCATGACCGAACACTAAGGAGGAAAGTCATATGTAGTCGCGATCCTCAGCAGTGAGGCGACGATGAAGAACAAGATGTAATGTCCTGTCGAAATTATAACCTCTCACGAATGGCCCGCTTTATACTACTGAGCCACACGTCGGCTACTTAACATATTAAAGCCAGAAGTAGGAAAGATAATTATGTGCCTGTGAAAAATAAAGATATCTTCGGCAGCATAGAAGTTAGCGAGTGATAAGGCAGTTGGCAAAACATGGTTTAGTTTTTCCGTCTTTAAGTCGTGTCACTACATATTTGATTGATACGAGTTTGTCTTTATATTACTTGTACTTTTATCTCTGGTTTCCCTTCAACACGTTTTTACTTGTACTTTAGTTACCTATTCTATTTTTTTTTATGTAAGCCCTGTCATCTTATTTGTGCTAGGTTATAAATTATCGAAGTTTTATTAGCCCGTTATCAGAAGAGTCAAAAAATTCATAAAATTTTAAATTGAGTAAGACCTTATTAATTATACCTTTAACTGTCATCGATTAAAATGCTTATAACGCGCCGATAACTAATATTTAATAATATTTCATAATAATATAATATACTATTTAATAAAAATAATATTTCATAGTTGAATTAACTGTGAATAGGTAGGTCTTTATGAAAAAAAAAGTTAAAACTTTCAATTTTACTTTTTTTTATCTTCTTACTAATTTCGAAATGTCAACGGACATAATAATTAGCTCTTGAAATGTTTCATACCAGAAACTCATTGAAAATACATATTTTAAAAGGAACCTTTTCTTATTGAACCATTCGAATTAGTTTTACTTGTAATGTTTATTTGCGTCTTCTACGAACCAAAGTAAAACGCAAAATATTCGGAACGCCGGAAACAGGAAAATGAAAATAATAAACGCTAGGTTAAACCGTAAAAGTAGTTTTATAATGAGAACGACTTGTGAAAGCAGGAGAAAAAAAAACAACGCATCGCAGCAGAAACAGCTAGAGTTATCTCTGAACTGCGTTTTTTAATCTCGACATAAAGTAAAACTGACAAAAAGTATCCACATATTGAAAAGCTTCGACGACATCATTTAAACTAATTTTCGTTCGAGGTACTCTTAAAACTGCTGTTTGAATATGCTATGAATATGGAATATGCAAATGTAAATAAAAGATTAACATTTAGCTTAGATGGGTGGACGAGCTCACAGCCCACCTGGTGTTAAGTGGTTACTGGAGCCCATAGACATCTACAACGTAAATGCGCCACCCACCTTGAGATATAAGTTCTAAGGGTCTCAGTATAGTTACAGCGGCTGCCCCACCCTTCAAACCGAAACACATTACTGCTTCACGGCAGAAATAGGCAGGGTGATGGTACCTACCCGCGCGGACTCACAAGAGGTCCTACCACCATATTTTTTTAATAAACATACTCTCACTGGCCTCTGCGTGTTAGTTGTTACTAAACGAATGAAACCCCAATGTGAATACAGCTACCCATCTTGAGACATGAGGCAGGCAACTTCTTTACATATATAAAGGCTTTTTCACCCTTTAAACTTGAACGCTGTCATTTGTCACGCTGTTATTTCTAAAAGGAACCTTTTCTTATTGAACCATTCGAATTAGTTTAGTAAAAGTTTTTTAATTATCTCTTACTCGTTCTTTTTCAATTCTCTTCTTCATTGGGTTCTGACTAAAATTCGTAGCCAGTTCAATAAAATTACTTGTTCGATTTTTGTTTGTACTTTCCATAGTTTCATTAGCCAGTTGAAATGTCTAGCTGCTACAATCACGTCACTTTTCCAATAACATTTTGTGAAAAGACACACCATAAACCTATTATATAGATCTATTTATCTCTTTAACTTAGATTTCTGCTTCCAATAAAAATCGGTCACCTGCGTTAATCTTTCATTTATGTCAAAGAAAAAAGTACAATTAAACATTGAAGGTACGCAATAACAATAGAAAATAAGTAACTAACTAAAGAAGAATAATGTAATATTAAATAGTAATTTCAGACTTATTTTCTGCTTGTCTGTCTATCTGTTTGTTTGTTACTTCGCGCATATCTCCGGGATTACGGAATTGATTTCCAAATAACTGATGTTACTTACTACTTGACAGGTGCTTAGAAATAATCTGGAGCAGAACATAGTCTTCTTCGTTTCAGTAAAGTCAGTTGTTACTAAAACACCTATTATTTAAAGGAATTCACATTGATAATGTTTTAGATGTAAGAACTTGTATTTGTCTGTTACTTTTCAAGCCCAAAAGACTGAAACGATTCATAGTTTGAGCATTGTAAAAGAATATATTCTTCAGTTTCATTCCAATTCTAAGCACACGTCTCTCTCCACGTAATACGCGGGTGAAATTACGAGCGGAAGGGTAGCTTAAAATAGTTATTCTAGAAACTAACCTGCACCCTCGCCTCGGACAGACTGATCCTTAGAGCGACTTCTTCTCTCAAGAACACATCTGGATAGTGCGTCTTCTGGAAGAGCGACTCTAGTTCGCTGAGCTGTTGAGGAGTAAAGGTAGTTCTGTTCCTCCTCTGACGTCGCCGACCAAACATGTACTCAGTTAGGAGGTCCCCGGGAAGCGGAGAAAGGTATGGCCCAGCCATCTTAGGAATCGTAATGATTGGCTAATTTTGACCGTAGATTTCTTAAGACAACATCAACCTACATGTAACTAGAATGTAAATGAAGAAAGAGTAGCATATTTAGGCAATGTTTTGCAATTCAAACACGAATAAGACTCAGAATAGAATACAAGAAAACGAAGCTCATCTAATACTCATATTGAAAGTGTTTAAAACTTTTCGAAATACGCGGTACTTCGAGACTTTCACAAGGGGTGCTAATCCCAAAAAGCTCTGATGTTCACTGCTTGAAATCACAGTTAACTTCTGATGAAAACCCCCTTGACTCCTCCCCTCGATACAAAAATGGGATTACGTGATTGGTCGAAAGCGGTAGGGGTTGGAAAATCTAGCCAATCAGGATGATTGCTCAATAGATGCGTTTAATAGGTGTAGATTAAGTTATGGTGTGATTGTAAATATAAATTTTATAACACAAACTGAAATTTAAGCACCGCTGATTTTACCTTAATGAAAATAAATTATATCAAATGAAATGATGAAAATTTTACATTAGGACGAATAGCTGGGATAAACGTTGTACTGCAATAAATATTTGTGTGGAATTTGTGGGATAATAATATAATTTTTATTATAATTTTTGTTCTAAGAGTCAATACCATTATCAAATTTGCTTTACCGCGAAGTCATCAGTAAATTAAACGGTTATGTCAATGCGATTACGAATAGGGTTGGCGGCGGTATCAGGCTTTGAACATGTTAATACATGTCAGCTGAAAAAAAAGGAAATACACAAAGAATAAGTCGATAATTAAAAATACTTTAGAGGCTTAATCTCGCGTTTTTTATTGTACCTAATCATATCAGTTCTGACGTTTCTAATTTTACAGTTTTCGAACAAGTTTACAGTTTTCGTGGTTACGGACGTCTGCATTTTATCTACTAGTGGGGAAAACTAAAAAAGTCGAAATTAAAATTAAAGAAAAAAGAAACATTAATATATGGAAAGAGACTTTTATTTTTATGAGTATTCGACCGTTTATTCTAAGAAAATTGCTCCGAAGAGCTAATTGGAGATGGTATCATCCACCACCTAAGCAAATATCACTCGTTCATCACTATTGACCACTTACTTATAATACAGAGCATATACATATAAATACTGTTGCATTTTCAGTGATCTTGACTTCCTTCCACTTACGTTGAAACTCTAATGAACTCCCCAACGGTATTTCTCGAGTGCTAAAATATGTTTTCATTGAAACAAGACTTAAGAAAAGTTTGTAACGGTAGACAGCGGAGCGTCAATGTCTTAAACAATCCCAGTTCTTTCTTTTTTCCTATTCGCTGGTAGCGTAACGGGCTAGAATAAGCTACGCGCGGACGGGTAGGTGAGCTCACAGGCTCAACCTTAGAGAATTTGCTAACACTGGCCCTAGCAAGGGTAGTGCTTTGCAGAATCTACCACTGGATTTACCGATCGAATTTACCAGGGAATGTTTGAATTTATTTTGGAAAACTTTAGGTATCAATTTTTTTTATTAATCACTAGCTGACCCGGCAGACTTCGTAGTGCCTCAATTGATAAATAAAAGACCTAAACTTTTGGGGGACACATCAAAGGAAAAACAAAATTGTTTGTTTTTTATATAATTCCGAGAATTTTCATATTTATTCACCTTTTGAACCTTCTCTGGACTTCCACGAATAATTCAAGAGCAAAATTAGCCAAATCGGTACAGCCGTTCTCGAGTTTTAGCGAGCCTTCTTCTTAGTCGCATGCACTCTTGGCAGAGTGGTCGTGGTCATCACTTCGGGTGGTGGTTAGCGAGACTAACGAACAGCAATTCATTTTTATATATATATAGATTTTGTAAGTTTTGATATTTTATCGAATTCTTTCTGTATCATTAAACATTAAAAATGTGGTTGTCGCTGCGGAAATTCAAATTACAACTCCGTGCAAAGGAAGAGATTTTTTTTCAATTATTGTAAATTGATTCAACAATTCCTAGGAAGAAAAAGAAAATTAAATTTACATGGGCATTTAATTTTTTTATACTTCAAATGTTTAAATTTAAAACGTACTTCTTCTACTACTATAAACTTCTCTAAATTGTACTACATATTTATAAGTCACACAACATGAATGAAGCAACACACATTCAGACAGATTTCAAGTGCTCTTTTTATTTAATCCACTAGATCAAGGATAAACTTCACGCGGCCCGCTAAGCATTTTTAAATTTATTTTATCTCTTTCTTTCTTTCTCCCATCAATTCGCTTTTCTGTTCTTTTCTTGTTTGTTTTTAATAAAGAAATAAAGTTTCGTAAATTATTACTAAGAGTTGACCAATGTGTGGCCCACAAAAAAAAATTAAAATTGGCCCATTGATTAAAAAGGTTGCTCACCCCTGCACTAGATGAGTGGACGAGCTCACGTCAATACATGTGTAGTTATCAGAACCTTAGACATCGCAACGTGATCACCTTCCAACTGTGTTAGTGGTTGTCCCACCGTCCGAACCAGACTAGTCCCAGAAATAGACCTTATTAAGACAACAACCTAATTCTAATGAGGGTTTTTTACAAAATGATTTGCCTATACTGTTTATCTATATATATAAAAATTAATTGCTGTTCGTTAGTCTCGCTAAAACTCGAGAACGGCTGTACCGATTTGGCTAATTTTGGTCTTGAATTATTTGTGGAAGTCCAGAGGAGGTTTAAAATGTAAATAAATATGAAAATGCTCAGAATTAAATAAAAATAACAATTTTGTTTGCCATTTGATGTGTCCCCCGTCGGACGGATTCCTTTTGTTTGTTTTAAGTTTATTTTATACAAAAGTTTAGGTCTTTTATTTATCGATTGAGGCAATACGAAATCTGCCGGGTCAGCTAGTGAACAATAAAAATAAGAGTAATATTTAGTAAACATAAATGAGGTAAGCGATGTGGGAAGGGAAATAAGGGAAACTGCAATTATTAGGAGTAAATGAAGTCTACTACCGTCGCGCGCCTAGACGCAGTGAACTTTAGGGTTGGTAGCTACAAATATTTAAACATTAAATAATATTTACTTAATTTGTGACTAACGATTTGTATTGTATTTGTAACGGTTAGGATTTTTGTGAGGTAAGATAGTTTCCAAAAAAAAAAGAACATCACTGATCATATTATTGTTTTCAATCTGGAAAAGTAACGCAACGATGTGATTTGTTGTTCGCAGCGTGCTACATTATTTTACAAATTTTGAAAGATACAAGTGTTTTTCTGATATTTCGAATGTTTGCTAGTGTCTTTAGGAATATTTTCCTACCCCTATTTACTCCAAATATAAAGGTAGTTAAGAATTTGCAGATATATACAGTCCATTGTGTAGAAGTCAAGTACTTGATATGTGGTGGGACGCAAGAACGTATAGCGGATTGGTCGAATTCGGACATATGGAGCCTTAATAATAACACTATTATTGTGAATGTAGCACTCCACAAAGCTGAATATTGGAGCGTGAAGAAAATAGTGAAGACTGAACTTCATAGGGTTACTTTTGTCACCACCTAACTGACAGTAAACTTGGGCGGCTATTCTGGCTTCGCCTTCATTAGTTAGCGAGCTCACAGGACTCAGGCTGAGGGTTTGCTATCGTCTGCCCTGATAATAACAGTGCTTCTCTGAATCTATCACCGAATCGGAATCAACTGAGAAGATCCGGTGATAAAATAATATTTATTTATTTATTGCTTAGATGGGTGGACGAGCTCACAGCCCACCTGGTGTTAAGTGGTTACTGGAGCCCATAGACATCTACAACGTAAATGCGCCACCCACCTTGAGATATAAGTTGTAAAGTCTCAGTCACAACGGCTGCCCCACCCTTCAAACCGAAACGCATTACTGCTTCACGGCAGAAATAGGCAGGGCGGTGGTACCTACCCGCGCGGACTCACAATAGGTCCTACCACCAGTAATTACGCAAATTATAATTTTGCGGGTTTCACTTTTATTACACGATGTTATTCCTTCACCGTGGAAGTCAATCGTGAACATTTGTTGAGTACGTATTTTATTAGAAAAATTGGTACCCGCCTGCGGGATTCGAACACCGGTGCATCGCTTCAACACGAATGCACCGGACGTCTTATCTTTTAGGCCACGACGACTTCAAAATATAAGTATTTTTAGTTATTCTTCAATCTAATGTGTAAATTGGCCTAAGTTGTTAAATCGTAAACAATACATTTGCGTAAGAATTCTAAATTTTAAGTGTTCTTTTGTTTTTAAAAGACATAAGAACTTGAGTCAGTCGCGCAGACTGGCTTAAATGTGGGACACCCGTAATGTATAACAAATGTAGACTACGATTTGGCTGTGGTCCTGGCATTCGCAGACGTCCAAAAGCGACGGTAACTGTTAACCATCAAGTGGGCGGTGTGCTCGCTAAAGACAGCTTTAGGGCCAAAAAACATTTAAATTTTGATCCCACGTCTCCTGGTAAACAGTGGCGTTCACGTTATATTGCCTTTTGTCTTACCTAAGCTGATGGTCTAGAGAGACTATATCAGCGTCACCAGGCTAGTAAATGAATTCACGGGGTTCCAAGAACCTGACGATGTTGCTAACACGAACTCTAGCAAGAGCCGTGCTTCCCAGAATCTACCACCGGATCGGAAACGCGACCCACTGAGAAGATTCGGCGAGAAACTCATTGGTCTGTGTCTGTGGGATAATTTACTCGCCGAGCCCTTCGTCGCAAGTGACGGGTTCAACGAGAACAGGCTCTGGTACTTAATACCGAAAAATATATAAAAATACGGCCAAGCCCTGAAACGAAGCAACGCCCGCCCGTCCGCAACTGCGCTAAACGAGTTTCCACAAACATTTTAATGAATAACACCTCCCGCCACCCGGACACCCCCAGCGCCCGCCGGAGCCCGCAATGTGCTAATTAAACATTCGAGCTATATTGTTTCATTTACGATGTTGCGGAAATTCGTATTCAGTAAGTTCGCGGCTGCGCGGTTCACGTTTATCAATGGTTATAAGATGTTTTGATTTATTTTGTTGGATTACAAAGCGTATATACTTATATATTGAGAATATTATTTGTAGGCTAGATAGTTTTTAATGCGACATGATTAGAAACTGCGCATTACCTGTGGTTTTGTGCAAAATAAGTTCTGATTTTATTGAATATTTTTCAAACGCAGTTCCAAATTCTAAGGTTTTTTTAATTCTTAGCCAAACATAGATAAATTAGATTTTCGCTACAGCGATTTCGATATATGTGTATGTGCATATGTGGTTTTGTGCAAAATAAGTTCTGATTTTATTGAATATTTTTCAAACGCAGTTCCAAATTCTAAGGTTTTTTTAATTCTTAGCCAAACATAGATAAATTAGATTTTCGCTACAGCGATTTCGAAACACGATGTCGATTGTTTTATTAATTGCTTAGATGCGTAGACAAGCTCAGGGCCCACCTGGTGTTAAGAGGTCACAGAAGACTATAGACATCATGCATACCATAGACCATAGACACGTGAATGCCGTCACCCATCTTGATATATGACGTGAAATTCTCAATTGTATTCTATAACAACTATCCCACCCCTCAAACCTCTCGGTCTATGAAATAAAGACCTAAAATAAACGGCTTTTAAAACTCAATATCCTAAAGACTCCAGAATACTCACAACATGACGTCATATGGAGCAATTTGCTTAATTAGTCGTATGAAAAAGTTGCAAACAGCGCGACGGCACGGACCAGTAGCTCAATTACTTAATTAATCCTTTTTTCCGCTTTAAAATAGCATTTATAAGCGGAGCTCGTGCTTATGGGAAATGCCTCCCCTACCACGCTAGGGTTGGCACTAACTAAGTATTTTTTATTTATTTCATCAACAAGTTTTTTTTTAATTTTTGCTCATTGATAATGGTTAAGGCATTAAAATGAATGCACTAATGATATTTGATAGAACTATGGCGGACTTTTAAACGGTTTATAGGGTTTTAGCTTGAATTTATTAAAGCGAACAATTAAGTCGGGACATACAAATAATTAAATACAGACTACCAAAACTATGACAAAAGATATTTTGATGAAAATTAAGTAAAATCCTTTAATTAAAAGAGGACTAAGTAACCAATTATATTTATAATCCAGAAAATGCTCATTACGAAAAGATGCAGTAGCTAAAACTAAATTTACGTATAGATGCAAAATAAAGATAAATTTAAGTAAATAATACCATCACGAATTCCGTTAATTTGATTGTGTGTCAACGATAAAGTCACATTATAAAAACATCTCGCTGAAACTGTTGATCAATTTTTTATTAGCTTACAATATATTTTTAACCAACATAAAAGTTAATGTGATTTAAAAATATATTTTAAAAACAATGGCAGCGTCACCCCTATAGAGAACGTTAACAGAGTTTACATATTCGCAGGCGGTCGTACAATAGCGTCGGCTTTCCACTGTATCCAGTAATTAATGCGGTCCGCGACTAATTAACTGGTTACCTGGGTTTTTGCATAGTGTTAAGAGATGAGATCAATATTAATGCTTTCTATTATTTTTTTAATGCCTTCAAATGTTTGCAACAATATTAGATAATTAAGGATTTTCATTATATTATACTTTTAAGGAATCGTGTTCTCAAGTTTTAGTTAAACTAATTGTCGTGTTAATTTGGGGAGCGGTAACCATAGAACACTAGAGAGGTCTTTAAAAAAACATAATTTAAACAGGCAAAATTTGGTGCCAATATATTTATTGTAGGTACATTTATAAGGAAACTATATATCAGAAATTAGTTAATTCAGCCTTTATTTTATCTGCGAATTTTCGTTTACATTATATTTTATTTATTTTTTTTATTTTGTTTATTGGGTACCAACATGTTATACTTCAGTACAGAACATTACAGGTATCATATACATTGATTTCACACTAAATGCTAACATAATTACAGGTACCGACTGCATGCATTGATAAAAGTATTATGAAAGATAGATAGGTAATGCACCTGATTTTGTGGATGTTCATGAAAAACCACATCGTACATGCCACAATTATTTTCTATTTCGACAAAGCTTAATGCATATTTACTTCGATCTAAACGTGGACGGTCAGGATGGTACAATTCCGTATGTGTGCTAAGCCTATTTCGCTCTGTTTTTTTTTGGAACGAAGTTCCTTATGGGACGATGCGGAGGGGTACCCTAACCGGGAAAAAACGTCCGTAACGTAAGATTTTTATTAGTAATGCACACCGTGTACGACTTACCTTTGTAATAACGTACAAATTAGTAATGCACACAGTGTACGACTTAACTCTGTAATAACGTACAAAAAATAACATAATTTTTTATCATTCATTGACCACGATCTCACCGTTCGTTTGCGCAATACACTAACTCTTATGCAAACAAACGTGAATGTAGTGTACCACAATAAGTTCGCATGTTACCAAATGACCGTGGGTTGTGGCGAAATCTCCAGTTTTATTTTCTTTATACCTCGAATAGAACTTAAAATTAATATTTTTATAATAAGGAACTTCGTTCCTATCCGGTGTCCCACGACACCACACATCTTTTTTTAATTTAAATGTTTATTTATATTTTAGCTTTGTATTGATTACGTGAAAAGCTTCGAGCATAAACATATGAATTAATCAAAAAGCCGTTATGTACGTTCAGACAGATCTCTATAATATCAAAGGCTTGCGAGGAGTGCGTCGCTTCCTTCTTTTGTCCGAAATCATCCGTTTTGTTTTAACACCCCTTTATACTTTCATACGTTCATGTGCAAGTTGTGCAAGCCTTCTTCGTCATTGTTAAGGTAAGGTAATGTACATTCTGGTAAAATCATAAGTAAATTTTTTAAGCAAATCTTTAGAATAACGTCTCTAAAATAAAAGGTTCGGTACGTCAAACCTAAAGTGTATATTAGATCTCAATACAATAACAGACCTATACTCTTAATGTAACATTGTTTACTTTTATTTAAGACGAGCTAAACTATCAAAATCAACATATCTAAAATCGTTTTCGATTTGTTTCAAGATTTATTTCAACCCGTAACAATAAAGGAGGGAAACTTTAAGGTATTTATATACCGATCTGATGATAAATCGGTTTAGATATTTCTAAATAATTAATAATAAATACTTGTTCGATACTTGTGTTGTAAGCATGTTCGTAGCCTAAAAGCCTCCGCTTGATATATTTATGATTACGGCGTACGTCCAAAGCGCGACATTGTCTTTGCGAGGGCCCTCTGTGGCGCCCCATCCGTCTTCCTTTCACGCCAGTACCTCCTTTCTTTGCAGGCACGAGATTTTTTTAATTATGACGTTGGACCTTTTTGTCTTTACTGAAAGAACTCGCTTTGGCATGGGGAAGAGTGTCGGTGACGGTAGTCAGTTCGATTTTGTATAAGGTAATAATAATAATTTAGTGAGACCACCGCGAGTTCCTGACTGAAGAGTAAAAGCAAAACACTTAAGGTTTGGATGTTTTGAGATGAGCCGCATCTATACTAATATATAAATCTACAGTGGTTTTTACGGATGTTCCGTTATAACTACTGAACCATGCATCCGATTGACTTGACACTTGGTATCCATTTAGAAAACACATGTAAGTACTTAAGTAACTTTAAGTCGTCGTGGCCTAAAGGATAAGACGTCCGGTGCATTCGTATCGAGCGATGCACTGGTGTTCGAATCTCGCTGGCGGGTACCAATTTTTCTAATGAAATACGTACTCAACAAATGTTCACGATTGACTTCCACGGTGAAGGAATAACATCGTGTAATAAAAATCAAACCCGCAAAATTATAATTTGCGTAATTACTGGTGGTAGGACCTCTTGTGAGTCCGCACGGGTAGGTACCACCGCCCCGCCTATTTCTGCCGTGAAGCAGTAATGCGTTTCGGTTTGAAGGGTAGGGCAGCCGTTGTGACTATACTGAGACCTTAGAACTATATCTCAAGGTGTGTGGCGCATTTACGTTGTAGACGTCTATGGGCTCCAGTAACCACTTAACACCAGGTGGGCTGTGAGCTCGTCCACACATATAAGCAATAAAAAAAAATAAAAAACTTAATGTACAGGCTAATATTTATATGAGTGTTGGACTCCCTAGTAATAATGATAATAAATAATAATGTTAATTTGAAATGCTCAGCGAAGCGGGCGAATACGGCTAGTATAAAAGAAGTAAAGCGTTGCTTACCTTTGTCAATGAAAGCATTTAATGACGGGCGAACATTAGGTATATTATTGATTATAAGCAAACAAATTAAAGTGTCGAAATAGCTCATAAAATAAAAAAATTAAGTTTTTATATATAAAACAAATACAAAGATTATATTGTTAGCTTTTTCACATATTGTATAGAGAAAGTTTTTTTTTTAAATTCAGCGTCAAACATCGCAAAGTGAAGCTACCAGGAAGGCGCGGGAAACGCTCACGGAAGTTCCGATTATGTAGAGGAATTAATTTTCAGATGCGACGAAACTGCAGTAGTGGAGGTGGGGGAAGGGGGGGATGGAGACAAAACTACTTCATCCGCACCTGGGGGAAACGGGTAAATCAGTTTTCGTCGTAGACTTCAAAGCTAGAGCGTTATAAAACGAAAGAGAAATGCTTTTTAATGTTGAAGGGTATATTCGTTATTTCGGAGCAATTGAAACTTCATATTAATGTAAATACCACCAATTTTTCTAATGAAATACGTACCTAACAAAATGTTCACGATTGATTTCCACGGTGAAGGAATAACATCATGTAATAAAGATCAGTTGGGCCGCGAGCTCATTTACCCATCTAAGAAATTAAAAAAAAAAAATTAAGCGCTAGGACAATGTGTTCCGCTCGCCGTGGACAGCTGGCTTCACGGTCCCTCTTATATTAATTGGTTACCCTAGTTTGTAGACATCTTAACGTGCATGCCATCCGCTGTCCCATCCTTCAAACCAGAAAACGCGATTGCTTCGAGTTACAGACGCGATATGCAGTTATGGATACAATGATAAATTTATATCTAAAAAAAATTAAGAAAGGAACTAAGATAATCTAAGATTCTTCGATCAAACGAATCCACGACGTTCATCATTTTTTAAATTCATTCGCTAAACTGGCATTCGTATTAATAATTGAAATTCGAATACAAAAATAATGAAATATACCCGTAGTTATTTCTATGATTAAACAGTTTAACAAACGAAGGGATCCCGTGCCTCGCCTTTGTAAATATGCCTCTCAACATGCTATTAATATGAAAACAATTCGTCCCTTGCCGTTTTTACACGTATCGTAACACTGGTGCACAAAAGTGGATGCATAAAAGGAGACGGAAAATCGTGGGCCAAAAATGTAATAACTTGGAATGTAGTCTAAAAAATTTCTCATATTTTTTTATATAAGAATATAAAAAATCACCTCAATCCTCTTTCTGGGACCGAAGAAAAATGAGAAAGTTAGTTTTCGTCGGTATAACGGTGTGATCGATTTAATTAATCGATTACAGGATTATAAAAAGAAAAACATTGCACTAGGTAATTAATGCAAAGTAATTAAATGAGCGATTTATACTTGTTGTATACAAGTGCGGTATACGCCGGATTTAATTGCGATTATATACATAAATGAAGAAAAAGTCTATTATTACTTAACAAAGTAATATGATTATCGATTTCAAATCGATTAAAATCGATTGTATTTTTGATGACAGCTTTGACAGTAAGCTGACATGACGTTTGTTCATAGATTATACAATAATTTTTTGGCGCTTGTTGGTTTTTTCTGCTCTATTCGTTTTGTATCTTCGACGCATTTTGAGTGTGTATCTATCGGGCTGTTTTTATATTTTCAACGATCACTGCTTTATTATTACGGATTCCAACTCTGCCAGCCTTGTACGACAATTGCTTCTACACTGGACACCGAAGATCGCTCACACGTTTGACTTGAAATTGTTGCATTGGATACTGTTGAAATTATGGATCGCTGTGTGAATTGTGGGATAGCAATTCCATATTCCATACCTGATATATATCATTGATATTCATTCATAATATGACATTTAAAAGATTATCCAATGGATATAACTTATGCTTAAATAAGTTATTATTCAGCTCTTTTAAAGAGATTGTAACATAACCTAACTTTTACTAAATCTTTATTAACTCGGCTCTCAGATTGAGAAAACTTTTATAATTTTCAGCAAGGTACTGATAAATCTGAATCTATTAATTCATACTAGTTTCATCACGTTACATTCGGGCCCAAAAATGTATGTAATCGTTTCAGTCTCCTTTATGCGACTCTAGTATCAATATTAAATTCTACCATTGACAGTTTCAATAGGCATAGATGAATAAGCCACTTTGTGGCATCTATAGATTAATGGTTAATTAGCAATTCATATTACCATAATAATAAATATTAATTTAATAAATAAAATAAAAAGTTTTTCGTATGCATTTAGGTATAGTATTATAAGAAACTTTTTAAGCTGGACCGCAAGACATCAAGTTAATTTTGAGATTGTTCGGATTAAAACTTTCAATAGCTCTCACTATTTTACTGAGAATTGTTATTTAAAGGTTTACTTCTAGTTAACCAACACCTATGGTGGTGTCTTCATCGACAGCTTGATTTCGATTTGTTATAATTCAATTTCACTCCGTTTCACTTGTCACACATCAGAATTGGCTTTGGCCTTTGATATAAAAAATTTGGATACGTTCGGTTTGCCAAACTTATTGTTGAAAAAAAAAAAGATCGATGTAGTTGGTATACTTAATACTGTCGATTCGTATCGGCTACACACCGGTAAATCAGAATACACACAGTAATAATAATAAAATACATGAATAGATATACAAGATCCGTTTTGTTATTTATTTTTAACCTGAAGCTGTCAAGGATATTTCCTGTAAGATCGTTTATTATTTCTTTAGAAGATGATTACAAAATAAAAGGCAACAACAAAAATGACAAGTTTGTAGTCTCTGCATTCGTCGTGTCATCAGTAAGGAAAGATAACTAACTTCATTAAGTATTGAGTATCTATTTATTTAATATTAAAAAAATATCATTTGGAATAAAAATTAAATCATTGCAAAAGTTAATCGTAAGATGTACCTAACCAGAGTATCAAAGTATGTAATTAGATTTTCTTAAGATATTACTCATACAAGTCAAGGTTTGATCGCTGTCACATTATTTTATTTACAAGTTTCAGTACCTAATCGCTTGAAGCTAGCCATAGAGTTCATCTGCCATTTTTCACCTATAAAAAGTTCGTTCCTACGAATAAATAATAAGGTTCGTTCACAAAAAAATAAATTAATTCTAATTGAACCAATCAAAGCTGTCTCCGACTGTACAGCCAGTGATCCCCAAAGCTATGCATATGCGCGCTCGCTGCAATCAGTGATTGCTTCCATTGTACCGCAGATTAAAATTTTAGGGTTCACCCGCTAATGTGATTGCACTCTTTTTCACTACTCGCTGCTCGCGGATCCACTCGGGCCTCATTAAACAACTATTATAGGGGCGGACTGTTATTTACAAATGAGATTTTCATTCCGTCTATTTTACTTGAAGGGTTATAGATTAGTTTAGTTTGGGGAATTGAGTTAATGTTTTTGTGTTTGTGTGTTTTTGGTGACAGTATCGAGATCAGTGGATTTAAATATACGCAATACAATTTTTTTTATGTATGTATAAGTGTTGTTTTCGTGACCCAACCATTAGAGATTATAGACGACACAACGTGAAGCCATCTTCCATCTCGAGACATGAGATCGAAGACACGATTTAGTCATCACAGTGGAAGCAAATTATGATAATAATATAATATAATATAAATAATGATAATAATTAATGAAGACTAAGCTAGAAGAAGCCGGGATTCCATGCTCATGTTTTTACGCTTTGCTCATGAAAGAACGTCATTCTTATAATCCTAGGCAAATGAATAATACATATAAATAAGATATATTGACAGACTTAAAATTATGTTTTACGCGTCGAGTTGTATCAACTCCTCATCATGGGAATACCAGGAAAGCCCATTGGTGCCAACAAGTCAGGGACCAAATCAACAATTAAAAAAATTATACGTTAGACGTGTTGTTTATTATTGCTTGCACAATAATCATTACACAGAGTTAATTCAGTTTATTGATTAAATTATCATTTTCGACATAATAGGACAATACTACCTAGGCGGCACTGAAAATTTCGGGAATTAACGAAGTGACACAACATTACTATTTAAAAATGTATTTATTGTTTTTTGAAGTATTCTCCGCGAAATTTGACACATTCTTCCATATGATGGAACCAATCATTGAAGCAACCATTCCGTTCGGAAGTTGGGGTCTCCAAAATGGCCGTTTTGTAGGCGTCCACAGCTTCTTCAGGTGATGAAAATCTCTGACCACGCAATTTATTCTTTATTTTAGGGAAAGTATAGAAATCATTAGGGCTTAGGTCGGGACTGTACGGCGGATGGTCTAATAATTCTATGTTTTCTTGCTCTAAAAACTCTTTTGTTCTGTGCGCGGTGTGAGAACTCGCATTGTCGTGATGGAGGATGATGCGGCGGTTGCAGTTCTCTTTACGGAGTTCAGAAACGACCTGTGGCAAACAAATGCTAGCATACCATTCTGTATTAACCGTTCTTTGTCCCTCAAGAGGAATAGTCGTAACATGGCCGGTTTTGGAGACAAACGTGGCCACCGTTTTTTTTTGCAACACTCCGTGAACTAACAATTTTTGTTGGCTTTAACTCATTTTCGAACACCCAAACTCGTGACTGGTTTTTTGTTTCGGGTTCGTACGCGTATATCCAGGATTCGTCACCTGATACAATGTTGTATACAGCATTTGAGGATCCTGCGTGGAATCTTTCGAGAGTTCTGACGCACCAAGTAACGCGAGCCGCTTTTTGCTCTTCACAGAGCGAATGCGGTATCCATCGGGAAAACAACTTTTTTACACCTAATTGTTCATGCAAGATTATTTGTATTTGACTCACGCCAATGTTTAAAGTTGCCTGAATTTCGCGGTATGTCACATGTCGATCTTCCTCAATCAGCTTACGTACAGCATCAACGTTTTCTTGGGTGACTGCAGTTTTTGGACGACCTTGACGGGGATCATCACTGAGCTTGACACGTCCACGTTGAAACTCAGCAAACTAGCGATAAATTGTGGTTTTGGATGGGGCTTCATCACCAAATGCAGAAATCATCCGGTCAACACACTGTTTTTGTGTTAAACCACTTCGAAAGTCATAATAAATCATCGCTCTTGAATTTTCTCGAGTCAATTCCATTTTCTCAACATATATTAAGTGTATAATCTATGTTCTCAACGACTAAACAAGTTTGACAAAACCTCGTGACAAGACCGAGAATCTTTTTTAAAATAAATAAATGGTATTCGATTTTTAAAACCAAGGAGTTTTCAATTAAAAAGATTTTAATATGACAGGAACAGTGGAAATATTCCATTCCCGATACTTTTAGTGCAGCCCTCGTATCATTCTAGTTAAATCGTTTGTCAATCTACTTAATATTTCATAACTTTTAATAAACGTCAGAAGTTCATTATAAAACTCACTCGGTGCAACATTTCGAGTAAACATCGTATTCGCATTGAAATTGCCTTTTTTCAATCAAACGTAGGTACAATACAAGCAGGAGCTATGAACAAGTTGATTAAACTCTTTATATTGTGTTTCTAACAGATGCTCGCTTTATGCAATCATAGCTATTGGCTTTGGTATTTTTTTTATTTTTTTTTATTGCTTTAATGGGTGGACGAGCTCACAGCCCACCTGGTGTTAAGTGGTTACTGGAGCTCATAGACATCTACAACGCCACTCACCTTGAGATATGAGTTCTAAGGTCTCAAGTATAGTTACAACGGCTTGCCCCACCCGTCAAACCGAAACGCATTACTGCTTCACGGCAGAAATAAGCAGGGGTGGTGGTACCTACCTGTGCGTACTCGCAAGAGGTCCTACCACCAGCAAAAATAATCGGATTATTCGATTATATCGAAAAAGTATCGGATTATTAATAAAAATGAACCGATTTATGAATGTAGCATTTTTTTATTGCTATTAATTTTTATTTTCATGATCACAAACGATTGATGGCAAAACTCTTTGAACGGGTCACTAAATGGAATGTAAAACTAAAAGCGTAAAGCTGATTCGTAAAATAAAACTTATAATTTATGATTGTATTCTTCAATCAAGGCAATCAAGTCTTTCTTGTTTTTCACAAACACGTGCTGCTGAAAAAAAATATCGCATTTCACTTTAAAAAAATATATATAAATATATATTATAAAAATATATATAGTTGATTTGAATATAATTCCGAAGTTTTTTTTTATTGTCCTTGTAGGCAGAAGAGCATACGGGCCATCTAATGGTGAGTGGTTTCAGTCGCCCACGGTCGTCAGCAATGCTAGGGGAGAGCTAAAAGCCACTGCCTACCGTAAATACCATTATCACTTAGTTATATTAACATAATTTACTTCTATATACAATCAATTCTGACAATTATTATATTCCAAATTGGAGTATAGACGAAAGCAAAGTATAAAATAAAAAATAAATAAGTTAAGTGCAAACCCGAAAACATCTTATTTCGATTAAATTCCCCGTGGATTATATTTTATACGGCTCTCGTTCTATCGCTTTATTCATTCAATATTTTTATATAATGTATTCAATATTCGATATTAATGTATTCAGCGGCGCCGGGCCGCAATTTTCATTTTGTAATTTTTACCGAGTGGCGCATTCGGAGCGAGGATTCTCAAATTTCGTACCACAGGTGTATTTTTATTTATGTGTTTATATTAAACTAGAGGTCCCGCAGTAGTCGAAATTTGACTACAATTAATTGGAATTGTAAGTTTGTACACTATTATGATTGTATTTTATACTTCTATAATCACAAATTTCGCCAAGACCACACTATAAAAAATATTCACAAAGACAAACAATATTTAATCTCAATTTGACAACAGACGTTAAGAACAAAAGTTTGACAATAAATAGTATGCGTGCGTGTGTGCGTCAAACACATGGTATGTAGTGTGTGTAATGTTTTATTTATTGATTTAATGTATATTTTAAGCATTATTTAAAAAAAATATTAGCATTGTGCACTTCTTCTCTATATTCTCTATAAGTGTGGAAAATTTCATACTCCTCCGTCCACGCAATTTTCGTAAAAAGGGATACAAAGTTTTTGCTTCACGTATTAATATATAGATTCTCATGGCGCAGCTCTAAATTAATATTATGTCAATGTGTTTTGTTATGGCTTAAGGCCTCCTGTTCACGAAACATTTAGTTTTTTCTTCCCTACCTATTTCGCTGTTAGCGCTGGGCAATTCCAGCTACGTGAGGACGGATAGGTGAGCTTACGGGCTCAACCTGAGGGAATTTGCTAAAACTAGCCCAAGCAAGAGCAGTGCTTCACAAAATATACCACTGAATCGGAATCGCGAGCCACTTAGAAGATCCGGCGAGAAACTCAGTGGGATGTATCAATGGGTTAGTTCGCTCGTAAGAAAATACAGAGATCGGTGCTTGAAGAGGTGTCTTCAATAAAGATATAACAGTAATATAGACAACAATACAGTCAATTTCAACACCGAGTGACCTAATGCAATATTCTGTTCTACCTAAAATATCGTGATGATCTTAAGTGACCAAAAACTGTACACATGATACTTTCTTCGGGAATTGTTATCTTTAAGGTGGGTGTTATTGACGCGCAAGGTGCTATTGAGTAAAAAATGTAATCATAATTTTTTTAAGCAATAAAAACTCCAATGCCGGGAAGCAGTTTCCAAATTTGAGATACAATAAATACCCCGGACGCAGATTGTTTGCCCCATATAATTTTATAGAAGCCGCGGGGGTGGAGAGGGAGGCGAACGAAAAGTCCAGTTCGAGCAGAACATTTAAAATATTCTCCGAGCCGGTACAAAAGGAAATACGTTTACCTAATATGCTTCTTCCCTCATTCATTAGCCCTAACAATGAGAATACAATGAGATAAATTTTTTTCAAGGATTCTTCATTATTCGAAATACGTTTCCTTTTCAAAACCTACATAATAACGTAACTCTCGGCTTTGCATCTATATTTGGTGTTGTGAATGGGACTTAGCTGAGAAGAAATCAAGATTAATTCATTAAATCGAGAGAAGTGTAGAACGTACTCATTAGAGATTGAAATATAGTTTTGCTCTAAGAGAATCATATTAGATAGATAGATTAGATATTGGCGAGTATTTTTACGTAGATTTTTATTATTGGCCTTGTTGCCTACAAGGCAACTGATGGTGAATGGTTATCGTCACTCAGGGATGTCGGCAATGCCACGAGCAGAGCCAAGCTACTGCTTACTGTTGAGTACTTTCCGCAGGGGTCGTTGGAATGGCATGTCATAGTGCTTGGGAAACACCGTAGAAGATTCATTTCAATGACAGAAAAATGTCTGGAAACTCTCTTTGGATAACACAGTGGTTCTAAGCGATATGCATAATCTCTACTCCGGTAGCGGGCGGTGCAATGGTAAAAACAAGATAATTTATTCATCTCATCTCAAACAATTCTTCAGAGCCCTCCTCGTGGAATACCCAAGCGATCCGCGAGAATGGGATTGTGGACAATTCGAAAGGCCCTCTTCTGTATAGAGTCAAGGCTCTACACGTCCTTACGGATCGATCAGATCCAATAACTCTTGCATTACAGGCCTTCAGCTCTAACATTAGAAGCATGCTTGGAGACTCTGGCAACCGTACTTGTTGAACTCGGCTAAGAGTTCGACGTGCAACCTAAGCCATACATAAGCCCACTGAGTTTATCGCCGGATCTTTTCAGCAGATCGCGATTCCGTTCCGGTAGTAGATGCATTCGCGAAGCAGCTGTTCTTGAACTGCTAGGTATTTTTCAGAGGCGCTCGGGCAGCTGTCCCACCCCTCAAGGCTGAGCCATTGCTCGCCGACCTATCCTAGTGAACCTGGAAAGGCCTCCGGGACACCAGTAATCCTTCCTTAAAAAAATATACATAGAATCAAACGGAAGAAGCTGGTATATTTAGTCAGACGCGCTCACAGACCACTGACATAAGATTTAAGTCTAAATGTCATTAGTGCAGTAAATGTCTACTCTACTCTACTCTATGATATATGATGTCGTGGCAGAAAAAAATAAAAAAAAATCGTATCGTGGTATACATCAGAGCGAACCTACAATAAAGGGCGTATGAGATACAGAGTGTATCTTCAGTAATAGGGTTCCTTTAGGGCTTAGTTAAAGGATGATTCTTCGATTACGGAAATCCTACATTACTAACTACTGTTCGTTCAGTGATCGAAACCTGACTTGAAATCTCGGGAATCTAAGGTATTTTGGCTGTTTTCTTCAACTTCATCGCATTTCTGTAGGACTTGAGTGACTGTCTCATTTGCTGCCAGATGGGCTCTGATTAGAGACTTGTTAGTGGCCCTTAAAGCTTATGCTTCTTAAAATCACGACCATTTATTGTCGCAGTTGCTACATTATGTAGATGTACTTTTTTGTAGTTTAACTAAAGAAGATACTTCAGTTCGTTATAGATAAGGCCTCTCTGGACTGTCTACAATATTAAAGCCTTGTGCAGTCTTATTTTTGTCACGCTTGAGTGTTCAGCCCAGCCGGATAGCCACCGGACGGGCCTACACATTGTTCAGGATCGCCGCCGTGTTCAAGATTCTCTCAACGAGCTAATAAGTAGAGTTTTTTCCAGGGCTGCTGTTTCCCTTCATCAATTGGAGGGTATAAAGCCTTATCTACGGCTTTATACCCTCCAATTTTATTGCTTTGTATTCTTACTAAAATACAGAATCGATTATTTTAAATGATTTAAGTTTATAAGGTATGAGGTTTGTTTTTTTTGCTATGAAAAACTTTGCTATATTTACTTTTGTAGCAGACTCTTTTGAAAGTCTCAAAAAATATTGTAATGAATAGATAGTCATATATTAATGTGTAATGTTTTTAAATTACTAACATAGATTAGACTAACATAGATAGATAGTAAGGTTTTTTATTTACTGAAATAAAGTTTTTTTTTAAAACGAGATACCAAAATACAAGCCAGAAATCGTACTTAGCATTGAATATGTAAGTATTGCATCTAATTTTTCACATGCCAAATATTAACAAGATGGCTCCCGGCCGTGGGTGAAGCTGGAATAAAAAAATGTCTTTCACGTCACATTGTCAGTGTTGTTATTATCCATTGAAGAACCCCTCGTTTCTGGAGTGACACCGTTAATTAGTGAGGTGCGTGTTGTGATGAAGGCGGAGTAATCAGTCTTGCACCTGCCCAGCCATAGATTTAAGTACGATGGAAAAGCTAACCTTTTTTTTTTTTTTAACGCTGGGGAATCCATTTACGGATACCCGGTCGAGGGGGGTAACGGACCGGGTGGAAAAGCTAACCTAAAAAAAACCTTATTAAATTTAAACATTATTTCAGTCACATATTACTACTCACCGTATTTCATGCTAATCATTTATGAATAACGAGTTTATGTTCTGTTCAGAATTTTAGAACAATCCTGATGAATTTAAAAATATTAACATCTCCTGTTAAGCAGCACTAAGCAAAGAACTTGTTTGTTGTTGATCAACCTATTGTACAAAAGTATCTGCTTGTTGACTATTTTCTGATGTTAATTGTGTTTTGGTGTGCAATAAAGTATGTTCTCTCCTCTATCTCTCCCTTGTTTAAGTACATAATTTTTTTTTATGAAATTAGGTTTCAGTCTAACATCAGTATTTTGTTTTTCTTAGGCCTTTCATAAAATAATTTTTTTTAAAGGGTTTTTTCATTAAGAGTGCTCGAACTTAAAATATAAATAAAAAAAACGTGTTTAAGTGATATTGCCACAATTTTTATTTTATTTTAAAGGGATCTTAATCGCGCAAAATAAAAGAGCATCTTCAAAGACATAAGAACTGATGCTACTGCCGGACAAGCGTGTGTCTCTAATATATTAAGTGTATAATCTATGCGTGTGGCGTTCAATGGTGAAACGTCACGACTAAATATGTGTTCATGCCAAATTTGACAGCTATCGCTTTACCAAGGTAGCCGCTAAGAGCTGTCAAAGGTCGAGCGTCCCTATTAAAAACCCTACTTATGTTACAATGTTCTTGGATTCGATAGAAAGCACTTCGGTAGTTCTAGTTTTGTTCTAGAACTTTGGTTTCCTTCGTCGCAACCTCACCTGCCGCAGTAAGTACATGTAGTGCATTAGTTGATGACGTCACGCGCTGCCGCCTCAACGTGCGTCAACGCGACATGCCACAGCTAATTCCTCTAAAAGATTGAAAGTACCATTTAGATGTTGGAATGGTAGAAGACGCGAGTAATATTATGCCTTTTTCACATTCTATTGTTATGAATTTTTCAAAAAACACCTTCGAAGCATTCGTGATTTTAAAAATGCTTTATCGAGACATTAGAAGGATAGTATTATATTGTATACTCGTATTGTATTATAGTGTAAAGTGAAATATATCGTCCACAGTGACAACGAATTCAAATTTCAAATTGTGTAACATCGGTTTTTTAATCGGTTGTCTATGCAAACAACATTAGAGCCATATGGCTCCCGCGCCCTTTGTCTCGCGTTACTTTGTGAGAGTTTAAAAACTGTAATTTGCATTCGGACTACCTCAACCGCATGCTGCCCATTTTTTCTGTATTTCTCAATAAATAATTCGCCAATAAGCATAGATATGTCTCTGTTAATAACACAGCACCTCCTTGCTGTTAAAATCGAGGTGTAATTCTCTGGGGCACTGGGGACGACTGTGCAGTTTTGTTATTATTATTATAATAATATTAAAACTGATGCGCAATTGTTGTTCAGACAAAATATCCCAATTACGTTGTGGCTGCACAGAATGTAATCAAAAGTGAGGTCCTTCCTGCAAGGAGAGTCGAGCAGGAAGAGCGGGGCGACTGTGGAATGAAAAATTTTAATTCCGAATGCAGTTTGTTAAGAGCGTACAATAATAGAGAATATTCAACGTACCGGGAAGCAGAACGCACAAAAGGATTTTCGTATTATTATTTCTTGTTTTTTTTTTTTTGTCAGCGACAATTAATTACTTGTTTTGGTGCCTCTTTTTTTTTAGTTTTTGACTAGGTTTTTTTATAACAAACGATGGTTCTCGAAATAGATGTCATTGAAATCGTGGATTAAATTGAATTCTGTACTGTACTGTACTGTGTTTCAAGCACAATTAACACTGCTTTGAGACTTTAATCCCGTTTGCTATTTTAATTTTGTTGGTTCCGAAGTTTCGTATGCTTCACAATTTTCATGATCTAATGGATTAACATAATTGAATCAACATTACCTACATTGAAAATAGAAAGCCCGAAATTACATTGCAAAAATAAGTTTCAATTTATCGAATAAAATTTTGTATTCAATCAACGTTTCCAAAATTTTACCTTTAACTTAATGTAGGTAAAACTGCAACACTGAAATACATACGTCTACGTAGATTTGTCTACGCAGCTTGAAATCGAACACGAAAACGTGAAGCTTTCGTGAAATTGAAAACGTAGACCGCACACCAAGCACCGACTCTACGATTCGTTTGATCCGGCTAATTACGTATACGCAAAACAGAATGTCCGCAACCGGTGCGGTGCCGGCCGACATTCACACACGGAAAAACGGCCAATCCTTTAATTAAAACCCCAGCTCCTGGTCGCTGTCAAAGTTACATTTAGTTTCGTTTGACCATGTTTTCGCGAAATTTGGGATAATGATGATGTGAAAAAAAAGGCACGGTTTAAAAGATGTGGTAGGTAATTAACTACTTAAATCAGCCCACTGAGTTTTTCGCCGGATCTTCTCAGTGGGTCGCAATTCCGATCCGGTGGTAGATTCTGCACAGCACTGCTCTTTAGCTCCTAGCGGGCTAGTGTTAGCAAATTCTCTCAGTTTGAGCCTGTGAGCTCAAAGTTAAAGTCTACCCGTCCGGCCTTTCAGGCTCTTACCAGCGAATAAGTAGATAGGGAACAAAAATTACTCGATAACTAACAAATTTCGACTTTCGAAACTAAAAAGAAATGAAAGAATATATGTATTCGAACTCAAATAATTTAGTAAACTAGATATTTTTGAGCTGTAGACTCAACACACTTTGTGTTTTTCTCAGCATACTTTACAGACTTCTAAGAAAACAGACATAAGGAAAACGTCCGCTTTTAAACTCATAGTGTGGTCCCAGTATTTAAACGAATTTCTATCACGGCGTTTCATCTGGGGTAATTACTTTTAGTCTTTACGCTCTCCGCGCTAATTCACAGCCGTTTTAGAGAATATTCGTACTAAGATAACATTCGATTTAACACTTAGCCAAATTAATCGTTTAGTTAATTTCGGTGTTATCTTGTTTATAGAGAAATATAATTGAGAGATATTCATTTAGCACTGACAGAAAAGGGTTTTACAATTTTGGACGCGAATTGTTTACTATATTTAATGATTTAAAGGTAACTAACTGTATTTAAATAGAAATTATATAGTCATATAGTCATATTTTGCAGGGATATTTGAATTCGGAAAATATGTATATTTATCGAAATGCTTTTTTATTAGCTATATAGATGCTGGTTAAGCATGAAAGTTCTCTTTGTAGTGATTATAGGTTTTGTCTAATTACCTATAAAGTGAGATATAATTTAATTATTATAGCGCTCTAGGTTTCCAACTGTAATCCGCTTTTCGTGTCAACAAGATTAAACAGACAAACAAACAACTAGTTTAGGAATACGCGTGGATCAAGAACAAATAAAACAACGGAATGAATTATTATTCAAAATAAGTTTTTTACTGCATAAAATCAAATGATTCCAGGGTGGGGGTTGGGTGGTCAGGACACAGTTGGGGTACGAAGTGGGGGCGGCGGCAATTATTGAGCAAATGTAATAGCGGCATTGTGATAGAGGGCGGCGAAGCTCAGACGTCGAGCCGTGTTGATTAGTGCACAGACGTGAAATGGAGTTGATTTTGTTCCTAATTTTTTGTTTTTTTAATCCCTAATATAATAAATGTACATATATATATTCATTGTAATGTGAACAGCGTAAAAATCATATGATAAAATCCTCACACTCAGTGCCTCCAGATTAGGTTTTGTTCTGTGTTATATTTTTAGCGAAAACACACTGCATTCCAATCGGAAATTATATATAAGTAACCATACATACATACATACGTATACATATTTACTAACAATCACGCCACGTTAACTGACCCCGTGCTAAGTTCGTAAAGAACTTGTGTTACAGGTATCAGATAACGAAAATAAATGTAAGATTTTTATTATACACATAAATATATTTTAATATACATTCATAACCCTGGAAAAGACATTTTTATATTTATCATAAAAATATCTTCCCTTGGCGGGATTCGAACCCGCGACTCCCTTGTGTAGTGACCATGTCACTTACCACTACACAAGACCGCCGTTGAAATCAAAGGTTGACAGGGCGATGAAAGAATTAGTAAAGGGTAACAATATGATATCTTTTTTCCCTACATATTCGCTGTTAGCCTAAGAGGCTATTCCAGATACGCGCGGATGGGTAGGTGGCGGTGAGGGGCTCAACCTGAGAGAATTTGCTAACACTAGCCCTAGCCAGAGCAGCGCTTCGCAGAATCTACCACCGGATCGGAATCGCGACCCACTGAGAAGATCCGGCGAGTAACTCAGTGGGCTAAAGAAACCAAATCTTTCGTTTTTCGGAATTGTTTTTTTATAGCTCTACGTGGCATAAGTCTCTATTCTGGAGAGAAGACTCTGCTCTGAGAATTTCTGTTATAGCTTAGATGTATGATCGAGGTCTTACCCACCTTAGTCTATAGTTACTGTCACGGTTCCTCGGAATTTCCTACGACGCAACATGATTGAAACAAAGTTTGAAATGAGACCGCCGCGGCGTCGCTTTATTGGGTTTCTGGATTTCTCGATGCCCATAAACAACGCTAAATCTTCCATCAGATGGAAATAAATCCTCCTGTAACTTATTTTTTCGCGCTTTTTTCGCCACGAGCACATTACAGAACCTTCATAATCTTTGTATTGAGAACAATAAAAATATAAAGAATAATATCTTGTTAAAATAAAGTGCACTTCTTTACTTTTTCTGTTCATGATTATATTTGCGACGAGCCACGGACACGCCCCCTTCCATCCCCTATTATATTCAGATTCAATCACGAAAAAACACAACAGACATAGTACCCTTAACCGTATTCAGCTTTATTACCGAAAGCGATAGATTGAAAATTGCATGACAAATTTTAAATTATATAAGAACTGAATTGTACTGTTTTGATTTGTCTATAAAATAATACACTTTGAGCTTTGTCTGGGAATCGCTGAACGCGAGTAATGTTTTTAGCATTCAATGAATTTAATTAATTAAAATTATTTTGTTTTGTTCGAAACGTTTTCGATTACTATATTCTTGATTTATTTTGTTACAATGATTGTTTAATTGAAGGCTAAAGTGGCGGATGAAAGGCGATTGCATGCAGCAGAGATGCGAATGTTGCGATGGATGTGTGGAGTAACGAGAATGGATAGAATACGGAATAAATATGTTAGAGGAAGTCTGAAAGTGGCACCTGTGACAGAGAAGCTGAAAAGTGCGCGTTTGGGATAGTATGGACATGTGATGAGACGAGATGAAAATAAGGTTGGAAAGAAAATGTTAACTATGAGTGTGGAAGGATATAGAGGAAGAGGTAGACCTAAGAAGAAATGGATGGATTGCGTGAAAGACGATATGGGTAAGAGGGGAGTGAGCGAAGAAATGGTATATGATAGAAGAGTATGGAAGGAGAAAACATGTTGCGCCGACCCCAGGTAACTGGGAGAAGGGCAGGATAATGATGATGATGATGATGATGATGATTGTTTAATTGAAGCTCTTATTAATTACATTTAGGATGAATGGAAATTATAGTGCAAGGTAGAGGGGGAAGAGAAGTCGACCGTATAAGACATGGATGGATGAATGACGATATGAGAGAAAGAGGAGTGAGTGTTAAGATGACGGCTAATAGAGGAGAATGGAATCGAAAAATTTGCTGTGCCGACCCCACTTAGTGGGATACAGTTAAGACTGAAAAGCTATCTGAACTGAAATTACATTTTATTGTAATTATAATTAATTTATAGATAAATTTTGTGGAGAAGCATTAGTGAGGTTGCTCATTATAATATTTTTTTATTTACATAATATAGACCAGGTTAAGAAATTGTTTTAATTATTTTATTTTAAATAATGTATTGATATGTAATGTCATTATTTTTCAAGGCTTCAAAATTATTTATTTACATTTCATCTTTCTATCAATGTCACCCGTTCATTTGTTAATCTATATTTTTGTAAACGAACCTAAGTATGGGTTTCCAAGCCAGTAAAATTTACAAAAAAAAAGCATGTATGTAAAATATTTTTGAAAACACAGTAGGAAATCCGCATACCGCATTGATAAAAAAAAAAAAAAAACTGTAGGTATTAAAAATATGGTGGTGCAAGTCGTGGCGAGTCACAATACAATATACCTACACAAGTAAAACGTTTGTCTTTATCATTTACGTCTCTGTTCGGAGCAAAAAAACTTAAAAGTCTAGACGTTTCGAAACACTGACAACAATTTGTTTAATATTTTTCAGAACGAACAACAGTGGCCAGCGTTACCAACTCAAAGTGGTTCTATTGTTTAACGGCACAATTAGACGCGGGATACGAATGAAAGAAACTGACCAAGTCTGCGTTGCTGACAGCACAAAACCGTTTGATACTTGATGCTGATAATCGGTTATCAAACTTGTGCCATAATCGCATATGCTATTAATTTGTCTATTCGTTATCTTTTATGTAAACGGACATGGTTCAACTTGTTTTGTCCTCGAGTGAATGGTTCTGGTATATGTCTGGTATAGAACAATTAATGTTGATGTTAAATCTTTTTCGTTGTAGACGACGTTGCTGGTAAAGTTTTGAAGAAACAGATCAATAATTAATAAATGAAGGTTTAACTGATTTATTTATTTATTTAGTTAGTTAGACACACCAACAGCAATACACACAAAACATTCAAGCTTAAAATGAATAAGTATAAAATTAAGTACTGGTATGCCAGTTACAGGCATGTACAGCAATCTCTTATAACACACTTATCTTATGACATGTTACAGAAATTTCACAAATAACGGAAAATAGGTTAAATTTAAATGTTAACAGTATGACATAAAAAATAATTAAAAAGAACACGAAAACAAGAGTTAACTACTTAACATTCTCTCATCAATTATAAACAAAGAAACTTGGATACTATTTTGTTTTTGGGACCAGGACACGTGTCGTTAAAAATGTCGATGCCCTCAATTAATGCGCATAATATTTGGTTATATTCACTACAAATCTTTGATAAAGGGGAATATTTCAGGAGGTTTGTTCTACTTGCGGGAATATGGAAAATTTTAGTGATAGGATGCCGTGGCCAGTTGTGTGGAACGCTAAAACTGTTTTTCTGAAGTAAGAGGTTACAATCTATGCTTCCGCAAATTAGTTTTTTAGGAACATGATATTAATTATTCTACGACGGTTGCTGAGCGGTATTATTTTAAAATGTTTAAGACTTAGATTATATGTGGTACCGTAAGATATGCTAGAAGAATGAAATGCTAAGTGCCTAGTGAATACACGCTGTACGCTTTCAATACGTTGCAAATAAGTAGCGTAATGGGGACCCCAACTGGGCGAATTCAAGTTGATTGCGAACCAGCGAGTTATATAATATTATTTTAGTATTTGAGGTCAAAATCCCTTTGTATTTCTTTTTAGGAATCCCAGCATTTTGGCTGGTTTAATAACAATTGCATCAATATGTGCTTTGAATGTTAGTTTGATGAAGTCTTGTACATTAGATTTTTCTTATGGATGCTGTGGCTACAAGAATGTGACAGAAGATGAGAAGATGATGACGTGCCGCTTGAAAATCCTTAATAACTGCATTTTAAAGGCAATGAACGTTCTTTTTTTGTCGTCTGTTGCCATTATTGACCAAAATCTGGAGTTGCACACCACATTTTTGGATCCATACTCAAAAACGAAAAATCTCTGGATTCGTTTATCGCCTCGGGTAAGATATCTTCACAGTGTGGAGATTGTGTAGGTGATTACCAAATCGATGGTTCTTACCTATCGAAGGAGCTAATCATACGCATACAATTCAAAATCTTCTCAATGCTTCAGACTGCAAGAATTAGCAGCGCATTACGTTGCGAGCAATCAAGTCAAATCAGTAAGGGGCAGAATGAGAATTCGCTATGTGGGCCATGAATATAACCATTCAAACAAATGAACAAAATTCTGCTAAACTTTTCAAAAGTATCAAATTTTTTTGTCGTTCTGTTTCTATACAAAATTTGGGCGGACGAGTACCGAGCCGCGTCCGTCCGTCGAGCTGCAGCGCTTTTCTACGCCTAAAGGTAGGAAAAATCGAAACCACAGGCAGTTTCTAACAACCACTGTTATTCCAGTAAGTTCATAGACAAAAAATGTTATTTTTTTAAATTTCTTATCACTTAAGCTCTCTCAAGAAGAAGAGTTTTGAGATTTTAGCAATGGAAGCAAAGTAAAAAAATATTAATCCAAAGAAACATATGGTTTCGTAAAAAGCTTAAATTAATTTTATGGTGCTCCGCAAACTATTCTTGTATTATTGGTACAATTTATATTATACACGGTAGCCGAAGCTAAAACGATATGTAGGATGGATAAGAACGGAACGTATGAAAAGAGCATACCCGATCCTGTAGACCGAATGGTAAATTCGACGTCGCCCTAAATACGTCATTACGGATCCTCCCGATCCATTAACAGTGCTTTTAGGTACCTCAAGCACCGGTCACCGTCTTCGCCGAACCCGTCGCTTGCGAAGAATGGCTCGACGAGTAAATTAACCCTCAGACACAGCCCACTGAGTTTCTCGCCGGATTTTCTCTCAGTGGGTCGCGATCTCGATAGGGTGCTAGACTCTGCGAAGCACTGCTCTTGCTAGGGTTAGTGTTAGCAAATTCTCTTAGGTTCCGCCTGTGAGCTCACCTACCCATCCGTGCGTAGTTACAATAGCCCCTTGAGCTACCGGCGATAGATAGGATAAAAAAACTTTTTTTTATCATTGTCTATCTTTAGACCTTATTTCAAAGTAAAATTTATGGAGGGGTCAGTGCTAGAAATAAAAATGAGAAATTATACACACCATGCATGTCCAAAGGGTAATAAATTTTGGAACGCATTAAACGTAAAATTTGTTTTCGGCAATAGTAATGGAACATGCTGTATGTAACGACCAGATAAGTCGGGGCTGTGGTCCGGCCGGTGTTTTCATATTTTAAAGCAACTGCCGAAACAATGATCAATTTAGCATTCACAATGCCGCCGCGCTGTTCCTTCAGAATGCGGATACAACGTGGCACTAGGGTTGGGCAATGATAAATCTAGATTAAGAAGCTTATTCTATAATTTAGTTAGGTTCTATGAAATAAAAAATAATGTCGAATTGATTTGCCTTCTAAGACATTAAAAATTTGTAATTGATTTCAAATTGTACACTTGTAACTTGTACGAAATATCGATACAAACTTTTTTGGATTTGATTTCATGGAAAATTAAACTAATGAGTTTAGTCTGTGACTATTTGTAGTTTGTCTATGTAGAAATAAGAAATACATTAAAGAAAATGAGATAAGAATCAAATGGTAATAGTCGAATTGGTTAAGGGACTGTGACATATGAACGAGCTGCTTGCCATGTGTATGCCGCCAGCTAGCTCTAGAGAGAAGATCTCAACTTCTTCATATATCGACTGGCCCACCCTTTCGGAATGCACGACTACTTCGCGACAGAAATAGGAAGGACGGTGGACATACTCGTACTAATTACTTTTTATTTTTTTGTCGGCGCCACATCACTATTTAAACTAAAAATAGTTAAAGTTAACGGTTTGATGTTTCTTTGATTTTACGCATGTCAGCAACTGTTTAAGACGGTATTCAAGAGAATTGGTGACTGAGCTACCTTAAAGCTAGCCTAGCACTCTCTACTATAAATAAGAGTGAATATTGTCGCTCAAATAATCACTCGAAACGTACCTCTCTGATGGCGCCAACCAGTCTCTGCATCATATTTAATCCAAAATTTCTATTTTATATGTGGATATAATGTAAGACTTGTTAATTGGTCAATTGACAGAGTAGTGCGGCAAATAACCATAAACATTAGATACGCTATGTATAGATTCGTTTATGAATTTACACTTTGATTTTTTTGTGTAGTGTGTAGATATGATTAAGTAAGCCCGCAAAACACTTCCTACTTTCACGCAAATAGGTACTAGGTAGGTACTACAACTTTGTAGACAATTTCGTTGGATATTGCTCATTGAATTTCAAACAGTTTCTCTTTATGGTTATAATTTTCCCCCAGGCAGCCCTGTACCCAAAATATGTATATTTCACATTTACCTACACAGCATTGTTCTGGTCAAAAAAGTTTTCGTTATTTTCCATTGTGATGCTCTTTTGTTTTATGCGATACAAGCGCTTCGGGTATTCGGTCGGTACGAAAATCCATAAGATGTGTTTGTGTAATAGGCACACGGACAGTTTTTAATTTATTTACGGCGCCAAACTTATACAAAACTCGGCTGAACGTAAAATGTGACGTCATTCGGGGGTAGAATCGACGAGCTCCTCGATAAATAATGACGATATTTTTATGCCGATTTCGGCTACGGTAATGATGGATTCATTGTCAGTAAAAATGAATAATATTATGGACAATAGCAATCAATATACTAAATACAAGAACATGAAATTTTTTGTTCTTAAAGCTGTATCAAAGGTTTTTTTAGGATGTTTAAAATTTGGTGTTAATTCACCAAATTTTAAAACTTTAAATAAATACTTTTTAAAACAAATACTTTTTAATTTAAAAAATGCATTGTCTAGCTCGCTGTTACTTTTTACCTATCGCTCCTATTTTACAGTTAAATCTGATGTCATTCGTTAAAAATTATGTCGTACACACGGATTCACTCGCGTTCATGAGAAAAACATTTAACTTTCGAGAATACTTTTTATACTTTTTTGTAGATGAAAGGTGTCTTGTGTCTTTTTGATGTGACCTGAGAACGGGCAAAACAAAATTCATGATGATTAGGTAAATAGTTAAGACGTAAAAACGTAACAAAGAAACATGTTTTCACTTTCACATTTGTGATTATTGTCATGAAATTGTATTCATTTTATGAAAAGCCTAATAATAGTACCTACAAATTTTTCAATAATAAGATTTAGGTACCTACGAATATTTGTGGAAGCTCTCAAACTTTTAAGAATTGTTTCTTTGCTTCGGAAATTCTACTTCTTAAACTGTTTATATAAGTTGCATCATTTTTAAATCTAGTTTAATCTCTAGTAAAAGAGATTCTTCCAACCCTGACGTCATCGCCGAGGCGTGACGTCATCAACTAATGCACTACCGCCGACCTCATCAGTTGCAGGTGTTCCCGCACACAAATAATTACCGCCTGGAAAAGATGGGATGCGCCTTCTTGTTTAAGATTTACACAACGCGGGAAACATGTGTATCCATTGTCTACTGAATATACATACAAGGTTTTGTACTGCAGGTAGAATGAGATTGTTGTTTCGTAACATAAGAGTAAATTCTTAGGTTGTACACTTCAATCAACAATTGTTGATCGAAGGTTGTACATACATAAATTATTTGTTCAAAAAGCAAATAAGTAGATATTTTTCATGATAAGGAAAGTGGAGCTTTCTCAAAAATAGCGATTGAATTATAATTTGAATTGGATTGAGATCCGATCCACTTAACAAATTTTTAAGTTTCACGATATTAAGTTTTTAACTACTTATTATTGACGTCCGGTATATTAACAGTATGAAACAAAGTAAGTGGGAAACTTATAACAGAATAAAGACAAAGCTAACTCGTTTTATTCATTCTTATAAATTCTTAGATTACAATCTTTCGTCAAAAGAAAACGCCTACAATTAGAAAGAAAATATTGTAGAGAGAGAGAGAAAGAGAGAGACAGGGAATACTTTATTGCACATCATAACATATTTAACATTGAACAACATTAACACTGTAACATAACATTAATAATAAGCGTTCTAATAAGAAATATCTAAATGGTTTTTATGTAGAGAAATTCTGAAAAAGAAAGCAGGTACTTATATCATCATTGACAATATTCAGAGTGATCTATCAGAGTACACTAACCTTTACAGTAAAGTGAGTTATACAATAAATTTATACCCACAATATACATAGTACAGATTGTAAGTGAATTAAAAGCATAAATAAGTATTTTTTTTAATTGCCGATGCGCTGTGCTCGTCAATTAGATAAGCAATACTCTCCTCAGTTTCGTGTTGGTTGAATTCATGTATTTAACATGAATGTCGATAAGCTGCCTCACTAAATTATTTGTGTCAACATTCGTATGAACAATTAGTTCGAATATTTTCATTTGCTCCAACGCCTTCCATTCATCTCGGTGCTTGACCGCGACATTAAATAACTCGTTTAGCACATCCCTAGTTTTCTTTACCATGCTCAGTACAAAACCGATTCTGTAGGGCGGTTCATCCTTGAAGTGTTCTTTCATGTTCTGAACAGATTTAATTTTCCTCTCAGTGTCGTGTAGCGTTTGTTGTACAAGAGTTGATATTTTCTCTTTTAAGTTGACGTCTTTGTCGTCCTCGTCCGGGCTACTCCGTAGGCTTAATTTGGTGTTTAATGTTTGTGTGGCTAAGAGATATCGGCGCTGGGCTCGCTTCGTTTGAGCCTCTTCTGAAATTCGATTTCGTTGCGTATCCTGCCGTGTGTATTCAGGTTCGAGGTCTGACAGGTCTATGAAATCGATTCCCGTGATCCAGTTGAGCATATATCCCACACCTGGAGAAAAAATGGAAATTAAATATTTGCTTCTTTTTATATAGATGTTATTACTAACTGACAGCCCACCTAGTGTTATTTCTTTACCGAAGCATATCATCATCATCATCATCAGCAAAAAGAGATCTTGACCATAGGTCTCCAAGATTGGGCAAAATGATCAGTCCTGTACTGTCTGTATTCAGCTTTAACTAGATTACGTTTACTTAGATTACGCTGATTAGAAATTTTTAGCCAAGCGGTAGTTTACTTTACGAGCAATATGGCCGGCGCATTGCCAATCCACTCTTGCAATCCTTTGCGAAATACCACCTTTCAAGGTTCTTCTGCGAATGCTCTTACTTCTATTTCGATTCATGGGCATAGCTTTCTTCCTTGCTCTTAGAGTGACTTTGAATCATTTGATAAGGTTCATTATGAGTGATAGCAATTTAATGCCGTATGTCATCACTGGCAACAGGAACTGGTCGAAAATGTTGGTCTTTCTGCTGTGCTGATGCTTTGTTCGCGCCCACTAGGGCACCAAGAAAACATTTTTAAATCTAAGATGAAAATAGCTTTGGATAAAAATTGTTACTCACATAACAAAACGTGTACCAGTATCTTCATATTATCATTCTAAAATTCGTAATTACAAAAATTCAATTAAATTTTAAATTGGTCACGCTCATTTAGTGTATGTGGGATCTTTATGTGTTTCAATCAGCACTTGTGAATAAGTAGGTACATAATCAAGTTTTTTTTTTATTCAGTACGTTTACCGAATCAATTGGTTATGCAGAACCCATCCATCAGCCCGCTAAGTTTCCCGTCGGATCTTCTCAACGGTTCCGATCCTTCCGTTCTCTTGCGATCCAGTAGTAGATTCATTCGCGAAGCAGCTGCTTTTGTATTGTTAGAGGGATCTTCGGAAGTGCTCGGGCAGCTGTTAGCAAATCCCACCCCTCTTGGCTGAGCCTTTGTTCGCCCACCTGTCCTGCTGAAATTGGAAAGGCCTTCGAACCATTAGTAATCCTTCCTACATCACAAAAAATGGTTACATAGACGTTCATAGACAGTCTCGTGTTGTGTTCCACCCTTCAAACCGATATAGATTGTTTTTTCGCGTCGGACATAGACAGCAAATGTAATGAAAGCATTCAGAATTAATTTTGAGAAAATTATGAGCAAAACCCATTTTTGGTAGAACTACATTTAGATTTAATGTATATGGCAATATTTATTGTATATTTTGTTTGTAGTTCGAAATAAGATATTAAATTATCAACAAAAAATTAATTGAAAATTTTAAGTTCTATTTATACAATGAGCAAAATTGTAATATGTGTTCGGCTCAGAAAACATCAAATAGACTCAGCTGGAGATTTACTTTAAAATAATGAATACGACCTGATAAAATATCAATTGCAATGCTGCATTAAAATAGCACTTTTAGTTATTTCTATTTTTACATGCATTTATATTGTAATTTATTCACGACTCTATTTAAAGGAAATGTTGGACCAAATTTTGAAAGAGCAATAGTGTTTTTTATTTACATCCCCAATTTTTCTTTATTTTACTTAGCTGAAAATAAATAACTGTCAAATATTAAAAAAGAAAACTAAGCGACAGAGAAGTATGTCACACGTCAACCTAGAAAACAAAATTTGCATTTAACGTTTGAAAAATTTTAGTTATGTTTTCGCTAAGAACAAAGTGCTTACGGTATCTAACCAAGAAAACATATTTTTACTCACAAATAAGGAAATGCGTATTTGGAATCAAAGATTTGATTCACCAAGACAAAGTTGGTATTGTTTAACGAATTGCTTTTATTGTTGATAATTTATTCAATACCGAGTACTTCATTGTTTACCAAATATTTTTTCCTTTGTCGTATCACTCTTATCTACTCTCAAGGTCCATAGAGCGCCTTGTCGTTCAGGGCAAAGTAGAAGGCACTAGACCGCGTGGAAGGTTGCCCATGCAATGGACCACCGACCACGTCATGTGGTGGTAGGACCTCTTGTGAGTCCGCACCAGTAGGCACCACCATACCACTACCCCGCCTATTTCTACCGTGAAGCAGCAATGCGTTTCGGTTTGAAGGGTGGGGCAGCCGTTGTAACTATACTGAGACCTTACAACTTATATCTCAAGGTGGGTGGCGCATTTACGTTGTAGATGTCTATGGGCTTCGGCGACCACTTAACATCAGGTGGGCTGTGAGCCCGTCCACCCATCGTAGCAACAAAATAATAAAAAAATCGGCAGTTGTTTGCATAAGTGTACCAGGCTCATCACAAACCGGGTGAAGTGGCGATTGCATAACATCTGCCCACAGCAATGATACTAAATGAAGACCAAATATTTGCAGCCAGAAAATTTTTCCGTTTGCCAAGTAACATCTGAAGACCATGAGGCGGCAGTTGACGCGATCAAACGGCATTTCTTGAGCGAGCACGTGCTGGTGATTTCAAGAAATATGAACGTGAACAACGATCGTGCCCTTGACGAATATTTAATCGGTTTATTGAAGCAGGGTTAGAATTTCATACAGTTTTATACAAATAGTAATCCGAATTCATAAATACGTTTCGTTTGTATTTAGATCCCTGTGCTTATTAAATAGCATTTATACTTTCTGGCCGAATTTTCGCGCGCGTGGACTTTATAACGCTTGGCCGGAAAGCCGAGCCCAGCGGTGAAGCAAAAGTTAACCTATATTATTTCCCAGTTTGAGGCTAATCAAATTGAATGTCACACATTAACGTAATGTTATGCGGTTACCAGAATTCAGACATAAATTCGGAGGAATTTAATCTAAATCTGACCGGCCGTAAATTAGAAGAAATACATATATAAAGCTTCGTATACACAAGCTGTCATCCTATCAATCGATCTTTGTACTAATATGAATGGGGAGCTGTGCCAACCCTAGTACTAATCAGCCTATTTCTGTCGCGAAGAAATAATGTGTTTTGATTAGAAAGATAAAACAGCCTTCTTTATGAATTTGAAGGTCAGGTTCTAATGTACCTACGTGGTAATTCGGCAATCTTCCTTGTGGTGCATTATTAATTCGTCGTTAACTCCTTGTCCACCTGGAGTTAAGTCAGATCCTATATATTTTTCGACGTGAATGCTACTAGATGCGCTAACCCACCATGAATTATGAGGTCGATTAGGTATATCACAAAAAAGTTTTTTTATTGCTTAGATGGGTGGACGAGCTCAC
The DNA here is from genome assembly GCF_030267445.1 of Bombyx mandarina. NCBI lineage: Eukaryota > Metazoa > Arthropoda > Insecta > Lepidoptera > Bombycidae > Bombyx > Bombyx mandarina. Next base: position 10,003,143 of record NC_143218.1, read on the forward strand.
AGCCCACCTGGTGTTAAGTGGTTACTGGAGCCCATAAATGCGCCACCCACCTTGAGATATAAGTTCTAAGGTCTGAAGTATAGTTACAACGGCTGCCCCATCCTTCAAGCCGAAACGTATTACTGCTTCGCGGCAGAAATAGGCAGGGCGGTGGTACCTACCCGCGCGGACTCACAAGAGGTCCCACCACCAGTAAAAATAGTCCTCTGCAATAACATTATTCGTATTTCCGGGATCACAGCGCTCCCTAACACCAGTCTAGTCAGTCTACTATTGTTGCAGGGAACACATTATTCGCAAAGGATGATAATGGCTCGATTGCAGGGGTCTGCGTGAATTTTGCAAGCAGTCCCGTAGATCCGAAGAATTTAAGACATTACGCATTTTATCGCCAGGCACGTATTTTTTGAATTTTCCATTGGTAAATTCAGTGACAATAGTTATATTAATTTTTTAGGATCCAAACACGAAAGATTTCTTGTACTTCATTGCAAAACTACAAGAAACGCCAAACTTGTGGGATATATTTAAACAGCAAAAAGTGTTCGAGGTAAAAAAAAACATATAGTTATCCTCAAATGACTTAAAATACAAATATTGTAGCTGTCCGGGTAATTTAATTATTTTCAGATTAAAATGTTGACAGTTATCCCAGAATATAGAAGACAAGGGTTAGCCGTGATGCTAGCAGAAAAATCTAAAGAATTAGCTCACGATCAAGGATACAATATAGTTCGAATGGATTGCATCAACCCATACGAGTAAGCAAGATTCCGATCCCGTAGTAGATTCATTCGCGAAGCAGCTTCTCTTGAGTTGTTAGGTCTCCTTCGGAGGCGCTCGAGCAGCTGTTAGCAAATCCCACCCCTCCTGGCTGAGCTTTTATTCGCCCACCGGTCCTGGTGAAACTGAAAACGCCTCCGGGCCACCAGTAATCCTTCAAACATAAAAAAACCGAGTTTGCAGCGAATCCTATGCTAATGTAAAATTGTTGTGAAAGAAATGGACGACTTTTGTTACCGTAATTTCGAATCCTCCGGATCCACTATTGGTTCTTTTAGGCATTCAAGTACCGTCGACCGTTCTCATCAAGCCCGTCGAATGTGACGAGCTCCGGTGGTAGATTCTGCGAAGCACGGCTCTTGCTAGAGTTCGTGTTAGCATCGTCGTCAGGTTTGAGCCCCGTGAGCTCACCTACTAGCCCCGGTTACGCTGGAATAGCCGCTCCAGGCTACCAGCTTAGGTAGGAAAAAAAAAAGTAACGAGCTCGGCGAGTAAATTAACCCACAGACACAGCCCACTGAGTTTCTCGCCGGATCTTCTCAATGGGTCGCGATTCCGATCCGAGGTAGTTTCAGCGAAGCACCGGGCATGGTAGAGCTAGTGTTAGCAAATTCGCCAAGCTGAGCCCCGTGAGCTCGCCTACACGCTCGGTGAAGCTGATATAACTCCTTTGGATTACCAGTATAGATAGAGAAAAAAGTTTTGTTAGAGTTTCGCAAACCCGGCCCGATTTGCTGGTCGATCTTCGGTTTGACTTTGATCCGAATGCTACCAAATTTCACGGGATCACCCGCTAGGCCAATGCGAAGCTTTCTTGAAAATGGCATCGAAATCGGTTTAGCCACCTCGGGAGTCTATAAGGAAATCACAATATTCTATCGGCTAAGATTGACAACAACAAACCCTATTGTAAATGCTTAGTTGTATGATATAATTTGGTTCGGATTATTTTAAAAATTCCAGTTACAAAATAGCTGAAAGGTGCATGCTGCAGTTCATGGTGAAGTTTCCCCTTCACAAATTACGTGGAGCCAACGCTCCGTTCATCAAGAGATCATCGGAACACAACCGCTACGTAAGGGTGTACACCAGCGTGGGCACAAACGCCGACGTCGACAGAGACACGTTCAAACAGAAACAGATAGATCTTGAAAACCTTATTGAGTGATATTTACTTTTGCTGTGCCGTTTTTTGTCATTTAAAATGCAATATAACAGTTTCAACTTTTTATAGGTTATTACCAACCTTATTTTTATTGCTTAAACTAGCGACGCGCCCTCGCTTCGCTTCGGTAATATTAAATTTTATTATTGAGTCCCGCGATGTTACCCGCGGTTATTGTCGTACTACGGGTAACGCTGCGGCGCGAAGCTAGTCTAAAAAGTAGCCTAAGTTACTCCTTATATCATCAGCTACCTATCAGTGAAAGTCTCGTCAAAATCGGTCCAGCCGTTCCAGAGATTAGCCGGACCAACCGACAGACAGACAAAAATTGTAAAAAATGTTATTTTGGTGTATGAACCGTATATAATATTCCTATGCATGTAGTAAAAAGCGGTTATTTCAATATTACAAACAGACACTCCAATTTTATTTATATGTATGCTCACGGCCCAGCTGATGTTAAGTTAACAGAGCCCATAGACATTTACAACATAAAGGCCGCCACCCATCATAAGACAAGAGTTTTAAGGTATTAGTTTTAACAGTACAATTTTCATAAATCTTTACCATTCATTCATTTCTTGACCTTTTATGTTAATGGTTATAAATAAGTCGTTTGAGGTTTGAGTTATTACTTATTATATTTAAATAGTATCTAATGTAACTTAATTGGATCTTTTGCTTGAGACATTATGAATTGGAACAACACTAACACATTAACCACAATTTATTGATCATTAAATTAGAAGGCAACATCTAACAGATATAACATATTAATGTTACATTGATGTTTTTAAGTAGAAGCCTATTGAACAAATAGCATAGCGAAGATTATTTACTTTGCGTCACGTGAAAACTTTTTTTACGTATGTACATATTTACATACAAAAAATCCGCGGTGGTTTGGGTGGAAATCACCTTTTTATTTATTGCATAGATGGGTGGACGAGGTCACAGCCCACCTGGTGTTAAGTGGTCATCGGATCCCATAGACATCTACAACGTAAATACCGCCTTACCTTACGTAAATACCGGTACCTTGAGATATGAGTTCTAAGGTCTCAGTATAGTTCCAACGGCTGCCCCACCCTTCAAACCGAAGAGCATTACTCCTTCATTTCAGAAATAGGCAGTGTATAATCTATTGACGCAGCTATACAGCTATTTGGTGGGCTGATATATGCAGTAGGGCTGACAATTGCTGGGGTAGATGGGTTGTCGAATGGAGACCGCTCAGTGGTAAACGTTACGTGGAACGCCCTCTGGTTAGGTAACGCGATAACCTTCGAAGGGTAGCCGGCAAGAGATGGATGGGGAGAACCGAAGACCGAGCTCAGTGGTGTCAATTAGGAGAAGTTTATGTCCAGCAGTGGGAGGCTGTGGGCTGATGATGCTGATGACGTGTAAAACTGATTTGTGAGGAAAATGTCCATGTTTTTTGTCATGTTTAAAACGAATTCCAAAAGTGATGTAAAAACATTATAATAACTAGCGACCCGCCCTCGCTTCGCTTCGGAAACATTAAAACACACATGAAACCAAAAAAATTAAATAATTTATTTTTTTTAAAAAGTAGCCTATGTTCATCAGGGACAATGTCGGCTTCTAATGGAAAAAGAATTTTTCAAATCGGTCCAGTAGTTTCGGAGCCTATTCGAAACAAACAAACAAACAAATCTTTCCTCTTTATAATATTATATAGTATAGATATACACTCCTTAAATCTTGTCCGCTACAGATAATGACATTACTACAATGATCTTCAGTGAGATTCTCCAAATGTTTCAATGGACAAAGCCATCGCGTGGATAAACATAGTGTATAATAAAAGTTTTAACACCAATAAAATTTATTCCTTTATTCATCAGGTTCTTAACAAGATAAGCAGAGTATTTAATTGAGGGCGCGTCATCGCGTGAACTCTTAGAGCATAAATAAAAAATTAACTAGAAAGATAAGGTTTAATTATGTTTTTGATCATCCATTCTTCTGTGAAACGTAGATGGTCGCCGGGCGTTGATAAGAAAATTAATTTTCCCGCTTTATCCATTTTCTTGAGGCCGAGTCGATCCTGTCGTGACATATAATGAATTGTATTTTCTTTTAAAAAAACATCTTGGTAGTTTCTAAATTTTTTTATTCAACTATTTTTTAACGAGTATTATTTTATGGATATGATTGAGTCCACGGCCCATTGTGTTTCAAATATATTCCTGGGAGCCCAAACGTACCCTTGTAGATTCCGTTTGGGCCTCCTCCCTTTGCAACATGAGAAAGGACTTAATCGAATTTTATTAATGGCTGTCGTGATCTTCATTACAAATCTCCATCTAAGCTGTCAGGACTATTTATGTATTTGATATCTAGTAATTATTTATATATAATCATAGAAGAATCACAAACGGTTCCCTGACCCCAAGCTAAGATTCTTTATATTACAGAGAGTGATATGTATGCCTCAAACCAAGATTCTCTATATTACGGGTACCAGAGAGTGATATATATTTATATATTAAAAACATCGGCAAACAGTCGAGTCATATTATGTATAAATTATAAATATTATGCTTAATGAACACTTTTGATAACCTTTCAGCTTCGGGCGGATTTAAATGTCCAACACATACGTGAATTATATGAATTTGGTTTTTTAGTGTCTTTAAAACTGACCTGATATTGATATACAAAGTTCGTATTGAGGAATGAATCTCTATCCATTTTGTAATTGAAATTAAAAAATTATAGTTATATTAGAATAATTGCCATAATTGTACCAATGATTGGCGGCAGAAATAGGATCTATGTTAGCAGACCATAGAGAATTCTATGAGCCTCCAGAAACTAAGCAATCTCTATGATTTTATTATACGATGTTGTTCTTGTATTTTTTTTAACGGGTTTTATAACAGTTTTATCTGACGTCTCTGAAAATACAAACAATAATATATATTTTAATTTTAACATAAACATATCTACGCTTTTCGCAGCCGAATTCGAGAATGGGGGTAATCAAAGAAAATTAAACTATACAAACCTGCAAATAAATCTTAGATTCCCTTAACGATACCAATTTCTCGGCCTGTCCCGGAGCGTAAAAACCGAACCATTCCGTCTCCTTCGGCTGCACTATGCTATCATTATCGAACATCACCAGCACGAATCTTTCTAGATTATTCAAGTTCTGTATATACGTCTTGTTGACGGTCCTCACGTTGTTGATGTCCGCTAGAAATACGCTGTTTGCCTCATATGTCCGCTCGTCTAAAGGATCGTGCCAATATGTCGCTTGAACCAGTGAATTTTGTACCCAGCTAAAATGTCATAAGAGAGTCCTTATTTGACAGATCATAACACAAGTATATACCAAAGAGGTTAGCCTAACTGATTAGACTGAAATCGATTTTTATCGATTACTAGCTGACCCGGCAGACTTCGTAGTGCCTCAACCGATAAATAAAAGACCTAAACTTTTGTATAAAATAAACTTAAAACAAACAAAAGGAATCCGTCCGACGGGGGATACATCAAAGGAAAAACAATATTGCTATTTTTATTTAATTCCGAGAATTTTCATATTTATCTACCTTTAAAAACTTCTCTGGACTTCCACAAATAATTCAAGACCAAAATTAGCCAAATCGGTTCTCGAGCCGTTCTCGAGTTTTAGCGAGACTAACGAACAGCAATTCATTTTTATATATATAGATGGGATACCAGTAGATTCGAGCTTAATCGTCGTAATCATTATTCCCATCGCAGTTGCTTTTTTTAACGTAGGAGACCAAGTTTCGTACAAACGTTTCTTAAGTGACTTCGATTTTATCTTATAAAGGATTTTTTGGAGACTCTTTCTCGGACGCTTTTTCATATGCAAAGTACCTAAATACGTTTTTTAAGTGTCTTAGACATATTTAGAGCTGTTGTTTGCACACACACAGTCATAAAATTAGAATTCATGACATACGATGACATGTTTAGTTTTGATGTGCGTTTGCCAACTTATAAATAGCCCTATTGTTTGTATTGTCTTGTTGTTATTCTATGGGTGAGGATAGGTATAAGGAAAGGACACTTTAAAATTTACAATAAGATTTACTTTGTCTCGTTGTCTTTTCAAAGAACGACAAATATATATTATAATGTATTACAATGACTGCTGTTGACATATTTTGTAAAAAATATATTTTATTTACTCTTAATTGGACATAACAGAGGTATCGGTCCCGCCTATTTCTGCGAAGCAGTCTTGTGTTCCGAAGAGGAATGACAATCGCTCTAATACAATTAATGCCGAACCTCATTTCTCAAGGTGGGTTAAGGCACTCAAACTGCGATGTCCATAGAGCTGGAAACTCTCCTCAAACCTCATTTAAAGCGCAACATGTCATAAAGCCCTAGAAACACCGCAGAAGGGAGGGGAGGGAATCCAAATGGTACGTGACAAAAATATCTCTGGAAACACACGAATAGACGCAGGGGTTCCAGATAGTATGGATTAACTCTGCTGCGACGTCGGACGGTGTGATGATAAGAAGATCATCTCAAACAATTTCTCAGAGATTTTCTCTTTAGTATTTCATTCGATTATTGCTGTGACTATCACTTATTGTATGAAAAACGTAAATTACTTAAATCTTGTCGCAGGCAACCTGTCATACCATGATCGAACTTTATGAATAGCACAAGTGCTATTCCGATTTTAAAGCTTTTAAATTGTAAAGTTTCATCAAAATCCAGTCCATTAGTTTTTGCTTGAAAGAATAAAAAAAATCAATTCAATCCCACAAGCTTTCCCATTTCGATCCGATTGAATCCGATTCAAACCTGTTATATGCAGCGTAATTGAGTAGCTTCCTCACATCATCACATGTTTCGTGTCTCAAGGCACCACAATGAGGTATGCCATAGATGCCTTGGTGCTGACCTCCGAGAGACACCATGTTTTTAATTTGTGGTAGTTTATGACCACATCTTTGTACTACAGCTCGACTAAAAACAAAAACATTTCGAATTTATTAGTTACTGAACAGTTTTCAGTTGTACTAGAGCTTTCAATGCTTTTCTGTTTTAAGTAAGGCTTTGGTAAAATCATTGTAAATTTAAATTTTATTTGTAAGAGTTCACAGAGGTGCGTATATATGTAATTTTATGAGCTGATGATAATGTTTATTTTATGAGCTATTGATAGTTGTTTGGTTGACAAATATAAAATATAGAAGACAAATAGTCTTGTTCATATATATATTGTATGTTAATACATCTGTACGTATAACAACTAAATCAATCATAATCTGTTTGCATGATTGTCTGCACAATGGAACAATCATTTTTATCCTATATAACAAAATGAAATCAGTTAACAAGTAGATGTATACATAGACAAGTGGTTAATTACATATGAACAAAAGAGGCCATGTTATTTGGGATGTTAGAAATATATTTGTTAGCAATATTTATTGTTCAGGTTCTGGGAATGACTTGTTACTGTCGAGTATGTGTGTTGCCGGTACCCGTCACACAGAAACACCTATATTGGGTTTGGGGAATATTAATTTCATAATCAATGCATAAATAAGTGCAGAAACATGACATAGTATCAGCTTTCTCTTCCGGTTTATTGATTAATTTTCAGATTGCAGATATACCTCTTATTCACCTTGTTTACAAATTGTTTTCAACTTTCACTTTTTTTTTCCTACCTAAGCCGATAGCCTTGAGAGGCTATTTCAGTGGAACCTTAACTAGTAGGTGAGCTCATGGAGCTCAAACCTGACGACGTTGCTAACACTGGCCCTAGCAAGAGCAGTCCTTTGCAAAATCTACCACCGGATCGGAAACGCGACCCACTGAGAAGATCCGGCGAAAAACTCAGCGGGCTGTGTCTGAGGGGCTTTCACTACTGACTACAGTACACATCAGGAACTCATTAAATGTGAAAAACATAGTATGAACCAGTTAAATAATGATGTTGTTAAATATTTGTATATTTTTTTATGTATCACTCACATAAACTGACATCCCTGTGAGAAACCCATGACATTGAATCCGTTTGATAGTTTTGGATCGGCCGCTAACTTCTCACATACATATTCAACTTGGAGATTCGGGTTCATGAAATATCCATTTTCAAAATCTTCAACAGTATTATTGCCAATTTGGAGAGACAGAACATAAACACCAGGTATGTTCTTCTCTAGGAATATTTTGAAGGAACCAAGACTAAAGGACATGCAGCATGTGTCACCTAAACAGATAATTAAAGAAATACATTATATTTTTCTTTTTTTTCTTTTTCTCAAACTTATTCTTATTAACAAGCAAAATAAGAGGTTCATTATAAAACTTTGAACTCGTTAACCTACTTTCGTTGTTACCCTAAACATACTTGGCATTACTACTTGATTCTTAAATTTTTCCAATGTTATATCATATTATATTTTAATTGAATTTAAAACGTTTTTAATACATACCCATGCCGTGCCACAAGACGATGGGTGTAGGCGTTGCGCTTATTAATTTTATTAATAACAATGGAATTAACCACAACCTCATTTTGTTTCGTTTTTGTAATTTATGTGTTAAATTGTACACTGGTGTAACTGGTTTAAGGAGAACACTATCGCAGTCGGTGAAGAAAAGGAACGTCTAATCTGATTTGACATTTGACCAGCAGTTATTTATAAACTTTGTTCTGTCGATAAGCTTGGAAGTTGTAAACAAACAAAAATAAACTTTAAATCAAATACAGCTGTCAACTGTCAAAATTTAACAGCAAGCTTTCACTGTCACCAATTCTAGTTCGTATGGGCTAGATTTCTTTTGCCTATACAGATAAATGAATTCAATCGAGATATATGGTGGTTTTGGCTTAACGATATTGAAAAATCTTAGCGATGCTATGTGAATTAATTTATTTTGCCAATTTAAATTTCTCTTTTTCGATTTAAAGGCATAATATGTGTTTTCTGTAATGTAATAAGAAAAAAAAACTAAATCCCTCGATCTCTTTTAAAATTAATATTAAAAATTTAACAGTAAACAGTATTAATAAACTCTACAATACTGAACTCCCCTTTTATTCAATAACAGACTTTACTCCATGACATTGAATGATACTAAAGAAAAATCCTTTAAAAACTAAAGAGTTTTAATTAATAAAGGTTTTCCTTTATATGTACATATATGAACACAATTCGAAATTTGATTTCGCTGTAACATTTTTTTATTTTTTATTGTTCAGATGGCTGGACGAGCTTACAGCCCACCCGGTGTTAAGTGGTTACTGGAGCCCATAGACATCTACAACGTAAATGCGCCACCCACCTTGAGATAAGTTCTAAAGTCTCAAGTATGGTTAAATGTCTTTTTTCAAACGAGGCTTGTGGAGAGTATAATATAATGGTAGGCAGTGGCTTGTCGCTGCCCACGGCATTACTGACGTCCGTGAGCAACGTTAACCACTCACCATCAGATTGGCCGTATGCTCGTCTGCAAACAGCTTACATTTTTTATTAGACAGATTTATTATTTCAATATTTTGTATTCTGTCAAATTGGTTAAAATCTGTCACATTTCGTAAAATCCCATTTAGCTTGTAAACCTGATGAAAGATCGAAAATAATTATTAGAATGACTAAAAAAGGTAGTTACAAAAACCTAGTCTTTTGGGAGGACATGAAGAGACGTGCCATGCTAATTGCTAATTTAGTGTAACTTAAGGTATTAACATGTAATAATGAAGCCTTTTAAACACGTAGTCTTTAAATAGGCGAAAGAAAATAAATATTGGGGAATGGACCAAAAAATCTATTTAAGCCTCATTAAACTTTCGGCATTTGAACGAGAGTTTATTTAATTTAATTGAATTTTAAATAATTATTTCTTGCCCTAGCACATATTATGTGGAGTCGGGAAACCTAGCATGTGCTCAGGTGCAGGGGTTTAGTATTATTAGTCCTATTAGTTCTATGATTTGCCCTTAATTATTTTAAACATTTTTATACTAAAATTTAGAATTCCGAAAACCAAAAGATAACAATATCATTTTATTTCGTAATTGTGTATTTTCATAATATTTTTTTTTACTGTCTGTTACTTCTTATCTCAAACATTTACTGAAAGGCTGCTTCTTTTGTTTTTTTTTCTTGAACTAAAAATATGACTTCAGCATTACAGTTTTTTTTGTTTTTGTTTATTGCCCTTGTAGGCAGACGAACATAGGGTCCACCTGATGATGAGTGTTTACCGTCACTCATGGGCTTCAGCAATGCTAGGGGCAGAGCCAGGCCGCTGCCTACCGCATTAAAACAATTGGCTGTATGGGACAAGTTACTTTTGCCTGTCCAAGTCAACAAATGACTGCTCTTTCTATAGTTTTTGCGGCTATAGGCTATATGTCTTTTGAGTCAGCTTTTGTCAGATAACCAACCTTTACTAAAAGAAACGTTCTCCATTAAATAGCGGGAATTTATTGTGACTTCAATGGATTTTTTAGAAGAACCCAAGAAGAATTATTCTCTGTTTTGTTCTAATTCTACTCTAATTTTTATGCTGTTTCACAAACTAAGCTGTCAATATACAATTTTTTAAAAGCTAAAATCTTAAAAGAAGTTAAATGTAATATTAATGTCGTACCTCAAAGTTGGTGGGTGCAGCTGCGTTTTTTCGGGTCGAATTCTCTATTGTTCGCGACAGAAATAGACAGTCTGATGGATTTGCACGTCCAGTGTCACTATTGTGAACGAAGTAAATTTTGTTTATTGCATTTCCCACGGAATAGATAAATAACCTTATTTATCTATTCCGTGGCATTTCCCTTCCCTTTAATTTTCCATCTAACTTTTGAAATTCTAAATCGTACTCAATTATCTCAGATGTACAGAAAAACATATGTACGGCCGCTGTGAGTGCTTAGGCACTCGGATTGCACCGGAAAAGATAGTTGCCCGCAACGAGATAATCGCAGAATTCAGCATCCCGCCTAAACGATTTTTCAATTTACTTACATTAGCAGCATGACGATGATGATTGATGGATGCGTGGATTTTCAAATAATTATAATAGCAATAAAACAATACATTAAATTAAAGTAAAACAATATAGTGTAGTGAAGTTTGATTTTAAGAGTAAATGTTATTTTGTGACAGTTAATAGCAATTGATTTTTTACATAAGAACTTCGTACTTATTAATATCATAATAGGCAAATAGGGTTTCAAAGCTACAAAGACACGTTTAAATAAAACTGAAATGTTAAAAATTAAAATGTTTTTTTTTGAAATGATGTGATCTACAATATTAAACGAAATTAATTTAAATTATTATATAACTATCGGTTCTTGATACGTGGGAAAATTTTCAAGTTAAGGTAAATTATTCTATCAAAAATTTCATCTTATCTAAAGATAAAGATAATATCTAGTTCGTTCTTAGGAATATCATTTGAACAACTGATGAGCGCTTTTTACTGGATTAGCGGATACTTATTGTGTAACAAAAATGATTTACTGATGATAGAACGACTTGTGGGTCCGCACTAGTAGTTACCACTAGCCTGCCTATTTCTGCCGTGAAGCAGTAATGCGTTTCGGTATGAAGTACGGGGCAGCCGTTGTACTGTTAAAAGTGAGACCTTACAACTCATGTCTCAAGGTGGGCGGCGGCATTTACGTTGTAGATATCTATAAGCTCCGGTAACCACTTAACATCAGGTAGGCCGTGTGCTGATCCACCAATTTAAGCAATAAAATAAAAAAAGTTATCCAAAATACTCAGGGGATAAAATTTTTTTTATTTTTTTTTTTTTATTGCTTAGATGGGTGGACGAGCTCACAGCCCACCTGATGTTAAGTGGTTACTGGAGCCCATAGACATCCACAACGTAAATGCGCCACCCACCTTGAGATACAAGTTCTAAGGTCTCAAGTATAGTAACGACGGCTGCCCCACCCTTCAAACCGAAACGCATTACTGCTTCACGGCAGAAATAGGCAGGGTGGTGGTACCCACCCGCGCGGACTCACAAGAGGTCCTACCACCAGTAATTACGCAAATTATAATTTTGCGGGTTTCATTTTTATTACACGATGTTATTCCTTCACCGTGGAAGTCAATCGTGAACATTTGTTGAGTACGTATTTCATTTGAAAAATTGGTACCCGCCTGCGGGATTCGAACACCGGTGCATCGCTCAACACGAATGCACCGGACGTCTTATCCGTTAGGCCACGACGACTAAAGGAACTTTCTAATATTTATTTATTGCGTCAGTGGCATATGAGCCACTGGTAAATTATAGGAGTTGACAGGAACAACGTAAGCTATTCCTGAGAGCATTTCCAAATGTACCAAAAAATATAAAACTAAAACAATATATTTTCAAACATCCAAATTTCTTAACAGGGTAAGAATATGAATTTCTAAATTTAAACCTCTATCTATGGCGCCTCTTAATTCCATTATTTATGTACTATATATGAGCATAGATGATACACTTAATATTTGAGATGTATATGAGTTTATTTCCAATGACATCGACAATGTAGACAGACGTATTACAACATTATGGACGAATATTTACGTATTTAAATTCATTTGATGTTCTCTTTCATTGAATTCGTTTCACACGATGTGTTTTTGCGGACCGATCCGTGAGATTAACCAATTAGTGCACTCTTATTGTAGATCTCAATCGTTTTCGTGTGAAATTCACTTCGCTGGGCTAAATGTTGATTTATCTGATGCCTACATTGACAACCATTTTAAATAAATGGAAGCTACTGAGGGAGATATGGAGGAAAACCCTTTGATTAATTGTTTCCGGTGAGCAAACCATAGACATAATAACGTGAATGCCTCAACTATGCCGAGCATAATGTTTTAATAGCAGCACGTGGTAACTAATCGGGCACAATTTATATCGCCAGATTTCAATTGTTATTACACAATGTTATTCCTTCATTGTTTCCGTGCACGTGTTACGTACGTATTTTCTAAGATAAAATTGTAAACTTCGGACGATTCGAGTCCTCCTGGCACAGTAGCACACTTGACACAAAAAACACTATGAATCTTAAATACATTTATTACTGAATGACATTCGTAATGTTATGTAATGTTCTAAATGTAACCAAAATAATGAATACTCGTAGTAGCTCCGTTGACATACCTACGTTAAGAATCCTGACGCCCGTTTCACTTGGCTATTTTTGATTTGACATGTAAATGGAACGTGGGAAATTATAAAAATAAAAAAACGATGTGTGGTATCGTGGGACACCGGGTAGGAACGAAGTTCCTTATTATAAAAATATTAATTTTAATTTCTATTTGAGGTATAAAGAAAATAAAACTGGAGGTTTCGCAACGACCTACGGTCATTCGGTAACGTGCGAACTTATTGTGGTACACTTCATTCAAGGTTGTTTGCATAAGAGTTAGTGTATTGCGCAAACGAACGCTCTGAGATCGTGGTCAATGAATGATAAAAAAATATGTTATTTTTTGTACGTTATTACAAAGTTAAGTCGTACACTGTGTGCATTACTAATAAAAGTCTTACGTTACGGACGTTTTTTCCTGGTTAGGATACCCCTCCGCATCGTCCCATAAGGAACTTCGTTCCAAAGCATAAGATTAAGTTGTATACCTAGTTTTATTTACTTGTGACTTGTTATTATCATAAAATAAAGCCATTTTAAACTAAAATGTTTCGTTTCAATCTCTTCGCGCACCTTCGTTGCTTGCAAATTGTTTTTTTATCTCTTCCTAGTCGTCGGTTATCTAAAGGCTATTCCAACTTCGCACGATAGATGAGCTCACGAGCTCAACCTGAGATAATTACTAACACTAGCCCTAGCAAGAGCAGGGCTTCGGTAAATCTACTACCGGATCGAAATTGCGACTGCGAGAAATTCATGGGGCTGTGCTTATGGGCTAGTTAGCACGTTTAACTATTTCTCGGAGTCGACGAAGAAGTAAATTGTGAACGAAATATTACGAAACTATCTAGGTACCTCAAGCACCGGTCATCGTTCTCGTCGAACCCGTCGCTTGCGACGAAGGGTTCGGCGAGTAAATTAACCCACCGACACAGCCACTGAGTTTCTCGCCAGATCTTCTCAGTGAGTCGCGTTTCCGATCCGGTGGTAGATCCTGCGAAGCACTGGTCTTGCTAGGGCTAGTGTTAGCAACGTCGTCAGGTTAGAGCTGCGTAAGCTCACGTACTCGTTCTATAAAAAAAATGTACATAAATCTATTTGAACCGTTTCAGAAATAAATTCAGTAATAAAAATGTGTATTTTTATGAATTCCAATATACCGGGCGATCAATTTACTTTATCTTATTCGGACGCGCTCACCTGTCTCGTAGGCGGTACGTACATTTGTCACGTTTTCCACAACGTTTTTAACGTATGTACATACGTACTTACATACATACCATTAGTTTTGTTCAACATTTGAAAGTATAAATAACTTAAATATTTAACTGTTTTTTTTTAGACTGACAGTTCGATTATCATTGCTTTTTGTGTTTTTACGTCGACGTCTTTTGCTGAATTTATTAGCTTTAATGTTGTAAAGATGAAACTCTAAAAGCGAATTGTTGTTTCGAATTTAAATTTAAGCTTGGTATATTTTAGGTCTATGAGAAACGAATAGATTTTTTTTATCAGTAAGCATGCTATTCGCAATGTTAATACGCAATAAAGGCACAATACATTCAATCATGGGTTATTATGTTGTAATCCTCGACGTATCATCGACGGGGCCAGGATATTGATCAACTATTTTAAAAAAAACAGATGTCAAATATGTACATTAAATTCAATCGTTAGGTGATCATTACGTAAAAAATTTAAATCCAAAAATCTTTTAAATGTAAAGTCTTTATGAATAAAATCTTCGAAATAGTGTGTTTAAATCACAGATACGTCACAATTTTTATAGAAAATCCGTATTTACTTAGCTCACGTTCACAAACGACTTCCTCTATGAAAGTAAAGAATCGTGTTAACTATAAAAATTGAAATAAGCAAATATAAACATTTAATTACCTTTTTCTTCTTTGTTTGTCAATTGTTTTTCTTTTTTTTTTTTGGTTATTCGCCAATCACGAGTCTTAGTGATTTCAATATTGTTTTGTAAATAATCTTTATTTTTTTTCTCAAAAGTTAAATTTCAGAAAAGTATAAATGTAATAAATACATCGAATAAATCTAATCTATAATGTGTCTTGTGGTATCAGTGATTATGGTCGAATTTCGATTAGTATCCGGACACATTAAAGCCCCAAAATTCACACTAATCTAATCTATCAGACACAATTGTGCCTCCAATCTCATGTCTTATGGCTGTAGTTTGAGCAGTCCGTGAGCTCACACAACTGAGGCCAAAACTGACTATCCCTAAGTACGTATCCATAGATAATTAAGTCATCGTGGCCTAAAGGATAAGACGTCCGGTGCAAATCGTATCAAGCGATGCATCGGTGTTCGAATCCCGCTGGCGGGTACCAATTTTTTCAATGAAATACGTACTTGACTATAGTTCACGATTGACTTCCACGGTGAAGGAATAACATCGTGTAATAAAAATGAAACCCGCAAACTTATAATTTGCGTAATTACTGGTGGTAGGACCTCTTGGGAGTCCACACGGGTAGGTACCACCACCCTGTCTATTTCTGCCGTGAAGCAGTAATGCGTTTCGGTTTGAACGACGAAGCAGCCGTTGTACTCTAAAAACTGAGATCTAAGAACTCATATCTCGAGGTAGGTGGCGCCACTTACGTCGTAGGGGTCTATGGGCTCCGGTGGGTAACAGCTTGACATCAGGTGGGCCGTGAGCTCGTCCAACCATCTAAGCAATAAATAAAAAAAATGAAAATAAACTAGCACGTACCTTCCACTATCAAGCAACATAACAGCTGTATTCTCTTTTTATTATTAATAAGGATTTAAATAAGTCATCTTCTGATTTGTAAGAAAGGTCATGGTGTCTAATACTATAATCAACAAAGCTCATAGGTATTAAATCACAATGATAAATTACCTTTAATAAAAAATACGCAGTTAATAGCAGTACAGTTAATGTAAGACGCAGATTGTGCGAACGATTTTTTATTTCATTAGCAGCAATCTAATGAATCATCGGGTGCGTCTGCACTTAATGTACCAAAGTTTTTTGTGTGAAATAATATGCAATAATTTAATATTAACAGGATTAGTGCATTTGAAACTGCGAAATGTAAAGATCTATGGTTATGAATGTTAGTAGGTGTGAATGTTAATAGTCAGGAAGAAAGATGAAATGGTAAGAATATAAATTTGAAAGGAAATAACAATTAAGATCTATCTTTTGTATCGGTGTATATCTATCTGAAATATCACTTAATTTTGATTTCAGATGTTATAAAAAAAAACGGCTATAATTTCAGAATTTTCAGAAATGTTTGTTTCGAAGACCTAAAAATAACATTACCTATCGTAAAAGCTATGAAAATTGTTTAATGGTACATACGGAAAGCGAACAGAAAATCCGTAAATATCTTACAAAATCATTTCTCTTATCTATACACATGCGAGAATATCAATTTGATGTATTTTTCAAAATTAAATTCGATTCTCTCGACCGCTATAAAAACCTACGCCTATTAGCATCTAGTGAGGGTCACTCGGTGCTCGTGTACTTAACTCGCACTCGACTAGGCAGGTGATCGGTACTTATTGCGTAATCGCTGTGTTACCGTCCGTATACATGGAATGATATCAAATAGACAAAATTAGATTTAATAAAAGACCCAGGAAGGATTGGGCGAGGGGCCTGTACTATCGGACAATGACACTTAAATTAATGTAAGCAATATTAAACTAGTTGTACCACCAGTTTCATACGCAATCATTTTTCACTGTTCCTTTTTAAGTAGAAACCAATAAAAATATGCGGTTATTTGTGTTTCTTTTTTTAAAGTTCTCCAATTCCGAGCTATCCTTTATTTAACATATGATTAAAAACCCATAAAAATATGCAGTTATTTGTGATTTCTTTTTTTTAAAGTTCCGAGTTACGTTTTTATTCCTGTGCTAAGAGTGACGAAAACATACATATACAACACAATTTGTCGTGAAACAAATCACCAAAAGAGTCATACCAAATGTGTGAGAGAATAAAAAAAGAAACAAAATTAAATTTGAAGGTAATTCCTTAGTGCACGGCAATAATAATTATCGTATCAACATTTCGCGAATGACGCTACGTCTGCCATTTTAATGTGGCTATAAAAAAAACTTTATTTTTTGCTACTAAATTTATTTTGTAAACAAAAATACGAAAGGCTCGGCGATATGTTAATACGAGTAATGTACGTACCTGAAATCTGGGTGTGATCAAACATTATATTCATTTTAAAAACTAGTCCTAACCTATACAGTCTAGTGTTACTTACTCTGCGTTGTCATGCTACAGACGAATAACCAAATGACAGCTGCTTTAAAGGTGAACTAGGTGATGTTTACATAGATAATACACATCTAAGGATGTTTAAAAGTTCATTTGTACAGGAAAAAAATCATGTATCAATTTCTACGGTTATTAGTTTGAAACTCAGTGAAATTGGGATAAATACGAGAAATTTTGCTGTCATTTCAAAGACAAACAATACACGTAATAATTTGAAATAAATTTACTTTTGGACAACCATATTGAGAAATTAAATTTCTTGGTTAATAGTTTCACGAGAACATTTCATGTTTTGTCATTACGTACTTTATTTAGGTATGTTGTTTTAAAATACGACTATTGCTTCTCAAGAACCGAAAGTGAGATTTGGATGCAAAACTTTAAATTATGAAATATAATTTTCTAGAGACAAGAATCCTTTTCTCGTATTTATTTTAAGGCAAGATATTATTACAAAAACTAGAATAAAATATTACTCTATTGAGAATGCACTTTGTTTTCCTTAAGAAGACCGAAACAGGTTTGATAGGTACTGTTTGGTGTTATCGAGATGACGTCATCGAGAATATTGGCCTCAGAAACACGTTCAGAAGTTCACCTCCGCGTTGTTTTTTGTCGTTTTGAATTTCAGTGTAAAATTAACTTAATAAAAACTGTGTTTTATTTCTAAATCTTATTGAAGACACTCGATTTTATAGCAAAATAATTAGAAATATATTGAAAAATAATGCGCAGAACACGTAAACCTGAATTCTTAGCTGATCGAAATCGAGCTAATATCAATATTTAATTTTGACGCATTCCAATAGTTAGTTGAACTACTTAAATTCGGCATATTATGTTGTTTTTTCTTAATGCCCGAAATTACATCTATTAGTCTTTCTAGAACTTTAGATGGATCGAATTAATATATTAATAGGCCAATTATTGAAATACGAAGGAGCAATTTTTTTAGCCACGATGGATGAGTGAATAATCACTAATAGATACAATGACGTCACTGTTGGAACATGAGGTCGATCTTTCAATTTGATTGCTTAACAGCGTCCGTAATTTATTGCTTATTCTCATTTTTATCTTAATAATAATTAAAAATAGTATTCAATCTAAAAAACGGATGAGCGTTATGGCGCTGGTAATTAGGTAATTCGCGTTTAATACTTGTGTGTGTGTAAGTGTGAAATTTAATTGTTTTAGTGTGTCGTGCGGTGGCAAAAGAGGCTTATCAAATATTGATCACGAAAAGCAATGTGATGTCATAGCTTATTTTAATCGTACAATATTCTGATTCACGTAACTAATTGTACAATATAACTAAGCGTATTAGAATAAATAGAAACTTTCTAACACACTTAGATCGGAACAAAATTATTCTTTCACTGTTGTGTAATATTCATCGGCAAATAACGATCGTTACTAAGGCGCCACAAAAAGTACTATTACGTTATCAAGTCGATATAATCGGGTTGTAATAAAGTATTGATTGAAAGTAAATATGACCTAAGAAATATACCTTAATATTTATGATTGTAAAACCAAAAGGATGATGGTTAATTATATGGATTATGTTTCTGGCTGTGTGGCGTTCGTCCTAGGATAGGACCATCCCATCTCTTCCTGTGGATGTCGGGGAAAACGGCAAAGGGATTTAGTGGAGAACAAGCAACCGCGTTGTGTGAGTAATATACGAGCGTACTACAATCGCCAACTGGCATTTACTGGTAGTAGTTTACTGGTAGGGGGTGTATTGCAAGCCCGCGCGGGTACGTACAACCATCCTGCCCATTTCTGCCGCAAACCAATCATACTATACGGTTCCAAGAGTGGGATAGCCGTTGTGTAATTTAAGTGAGATTTGATCATATATCTCAGAGAGGATGGTGACAATAACGCAGTGATTTCTAGTCTTCGGTAATACACTTTAGGCGACATCCAAATCTAACTTAATGTGTCTGAAGGATTTAAACGTTGGCATAGTCGCTCGATATGTGTAGATCAGGCGTCTTACTTACCCTTTAAGCCACGGGGGCTTACAGATAGTACGTTAAAAATAATATACATATAAACCTGATGTGTCACTATAAACGTCTAAATTATAACAAGAGATGGGAGAATAATTTCTGATAATAAAAAAAAAAAACTAAAATCATAGTCATAAATTGAGTAAGACAATCAGTGTTAACTATCCCAACATAATTCTTGGAAGATAACAAACAATTTTAATGATTACGTAATTAGTTTAACAATTTACTTATCAAGGCAATTAACCGTAATTAAGTATAATCAATTCATAGTATTAGATCATTTGAAAGTCACAGCTTTAAACTAGTATCTTATTTTTTGGTACTAGGTGAAAGATGAAATAAATATATGAATGAAATAAAGAGGAAGTGACTCCATAGAGCGCCTACTGGTTCAGGGCGAAGTGGAAGGCACCAGACTACGTGTGCGATGGACCGAACAAGTCAAGCCAGCAGTTGGCGATTATTTACAAAAGTGTACCAGACTCACCACAAACTGGGATAAGTGGCGATTGCTCGTGAGGCACATAACATCTGTCCACAGCAATGATACTGAATGATGATCACGACCGCTCCGAAAAGAGTGATACGACAAAAAAACCATTTTTTTGCGCATTTCTATACTAATATTATAAAGAGGAAAGATTTGTTTGTTTGTATTGAATAAGCTTCGAAACTACTGAACCGATTTGAAAAATTCTTTCATTGTTTGGAAGCTACACTATTTCCGAGTGACATAGGCTATTATAACCTTTTTAAAAAAAATAGGGATCTTTACTAAAACTCCAATAATGTAACCCAATGTGTAAAAAAATTACCTAAAATATTCTTTACATCGCGTGCCCTGCGAAAACTATTGATAATAGAATAAAATGATGTACCACGACTTTGTAGAACATATTATTATTTACAAAAAGTGTCGCGACAGCATATGTCTAACTATTATAGTTATGCCGCAATAAGTTTTATTTTATTTAAAAAAATAAAACGTCAAATATCGTTGAAAATTTTCTTAAAGACCCGAGCGGAGCCGGAGCAGGCCGCTAGTTATAAAATAAAATACGAGGTCATCCTTGTTATTCTCTTTTTTAGCGCATCGCAATATGAAGGGGATCTTAATGAATAAATTTACAAGCACACGATATTATCATTTGCAGCATATTCATTGAATCACAACGTTAACCGGAGATCGTAGCCAAGCGACAATTACTTCCTCATTGGGCTGGCACAGTGTCGTTAAACTTCAGTGAATAAGACATCATTATGGGTCATCGATTTGTTTCTTTTTCTTCTAATTGCGCGCAAAAGAACGAAAACACATTTGTTTGGTTTAAATTTTTGCGCAGTAATTTTTGAAATGGTTTGCACTGGCATTTATCCGTCATCATCGCGCCTAACAAATAAGTAATGTACGTAAAAAGTTTAATGACCTTAATTAATTTTGTATTACAAATTTCAAACTGTAAATTAATTACGGGTTTTATTTCTATATCGTTCAAAATTCACTTGCTTTAATAAGTATGTTACGTGTACATCATTTACAAGCAGTTTATAAGCCTGATTTTTTTTTTAAATTGATAAATTATTCACTGTAACACAAAATGTACCTATGGTCTTTTTCATCCTACCGCAATTCGCTGATCTAAGGAGATAATCCAGCTACGCGTGGACGGGTAAGTTAGCTCACGGGTTCACCCTAAGAGAATTTACTGGTGGTAGGTCCTCTTGTGACCCTGCCTATTTCTGCCGTGTAGTTGTAAGGGTGGGGCAGCCATTGTAACCATACTGAGACTTTAGAACTTATATCTCAAGGTGGGTGGCGCATTTATCTTGTAGATGTCTATGGGCTCCAGTGACCACTTAACACCAGGTAGACTGTGAGCACGTCCACCCATCTACGCAATAAAAAAAATATGCTAATACTAGCCCTAGCAAAAGCAGTGCTTTACAGATACCGCCGGATCGGAATTAGGACCCACTGAGCAGATCCGGCGAGAAACTCAGTAGTGGGCTGTGTCGATGGGTGGACTTATAATAAATAATTTGAGCTAGATACGAGTCTGATACATAATCATATGTAAGTAGATAATAACATACATTTTCGGATAATCATATCAGTTTTTGTCTTTCCGATGAAGATCACACATCTTTAACGTTGTTTTTTCACGTGTCCGATTGATATCTAGGTCGTATCGATTTCCAAAAGAACGCTTCATAATATCCTATGTATTGAATTATATTGTATATATATATTTTTTACTTTCATTTATCAACAAATGCATTTTTTGCATCGTTCTTGACTGAATAGTAAAGAGTGTCTTAGAGAACAAGTTCACCAATGCACTCAAATAAATTTATTAATATAATCAATTATATGAATATATATTTTTTTTACATTATACCTTATATTAGTTTTCGTTATCGTGTTGTTTTGTCGTAATTGTAAGGAACGTTGTTATACAATTTCAGCACTATAGGTATGTCTTGTTTTGTCGTGCGCACATAACTTAAGTTGCAAGCTAGATTTTGTTTATTTTTATTAGTGTTTTTATGTATCTTTAGCTTGCGATGTGTATCGTGAGCCTAATAAAAAAAAATTAAAAAAAAATTTAGATCGATCCTCAAGATCGAGTATTAGTGATTATAAGTGAAACATAGTTGAGAATATTTGTTAAAAACGATTTTATGATTGACGAAAAACGCAAATAACCATTACCTCAGCCCCGGTGACTAGTTTTATTATCACTATTATCGTAGGAGCATCAACAACGAGAACATTAATTCTCGTTTCGCTAACAACTCCATACATATAGTAGCAGAATGTAAACGTAACAATAATTATCATAAATGAAACGCACCCCTTGTACTTATCGCATGATAATTGTTGTAATTATACGATAGGTATACATTCCCACCCGTTGTTAGGTTGTAAATTCTAATATAACTTTGCACTATATGCTACTTCAGTTTTGAGACTCCAAGGTTTAAGGAAAATGAAGGTCGAAGAATCTAATGATCATCTTCATCAAATTTTGATTGTAGCTACTATAACTAAGACAAGTAACAAGAAGTCGTCGCGGCCTAAAGGATAAGACGTCCGGTGCATTCGTATCTAGCGATGCAAACGGTGTTCGAATCCCGTAGGCAGGTACCAATTTTTCTAATGAAATACGTACTTGACAAATGTTCACGATTGACTTCCACGGTGAAGGAATAACATCGTGTAATAAAAATCAAACCTGCAAAATTATAATTAGCGTAATTACTAGTGGTAGGAACTCTTGTGAGTTCGCAAGGGTAGGTACCACTACCCTGGCTATTTCTGCCGTGAAACAGTAATGCGTTTCGGTTTGAAGGGTAGGGTAGCCGTTGTAACTGAGATCTTCGAACTCAGATCTCATGGTGGGTGGCGGTATTTACGTTGTAAATGTCTATTGGCTCCGGTAACTACATAATACCAGGTTAAACAAAAACATAGTAAAGTACGTATTTCATTTAAAAAAATTGGTCCTTGCCTGCTGGTTTTGGCATACAGTCGTTCGACACGTTTACATCAAGCCACGAAGACTTGATATTAGAAAAACAAAGGTACGCAACCTATGCCTCTTCTAGTTAGTATAATTTCCATATAATCCGTCCTCGGCAGTGTTTAGTGTGTGTCGTCAACAACGGAAAATATTAATATTTCGGGAACTTTCTCAAAATAATTTATTTAAAGCGGTAATTCTTTTTTTCACCAGAGCGGATTAAAATACTCAGGTATGTGGCGGGTAGCCATCATACAACACAAGATATTTGACAAATGTCTGAATATCGCTTACAATATTTTCAAGATAAGCTTGCATATATACAAGCTCCGAACAAAAATATTCGGACCGTCGGTCTATCGAGCAATATCACCCGCTCGGTGGAAGATCTTCCTACTTACTTACCTTACTACCTACAATGTTAACGAGTCTCTCGTGCCGTTTGAATATATTTAATGCTACGAATATTCATTAACGATTCGGAGACCTGAATACTGAATAGAATTTAACAATAGGACAATGTTTATAAAAAACGGTCTTACCCGATCACCTACCAAAGGCGCTGGATTGTTAAATGTTAACGAACTCTATCCCCTACGCATACCCTCAGGTAGTTTTTTTTCTACATTCGGTGTGCTTAATACGAGTTTTTTAACGTTCTCTATAGCGTAAAAGTTAGCTCATGTTTGTATGGAATAGGATCGCTTGCATACGCCGACATGAGAACCTTCTTGTCGAGGCCGCTGGAAACTACATACCCGATCCTGTAGACCGAATGGTAAACCGTCGACGTCGCCCAAAGCACGTCATTACGGATCCTCCCGATCCATTAACGGTGCTTTTAGGTACCACAAGCACCGGTCACCGTCCTCACCGAACCCGTCGCTTGCGACGAAGGGCTCGTCGAACGAATTAACCCATAGACACAGCCCACTGAGTTTCTCCGATCCTGTGGTAGATCCTGCGAAGCACTGCTAGTATGCACCTTCTAATTCGATGAATCTAGAATAAAAATTATCTATAAGTATGGGATATTTCGTACTCCTTCGTCCGCGCAATTTTCGTTAAAAGGGGTACAAGTTTTTGCTTCACTTAATATTAAATAGATTTTAAACTATTTATTCTCATTTGAATGTATATGCTGGAAACATGGGCCTTTTTATTTTATTAGTAGCGGCTCAGATAGTACTAGATGAACGCCGGAGTTCATAGACATAAATTGACATGCTCGGCATGGATTGACAACATAATTATATCAGACCGCAAGGCCTTTAAATTAACTGTTCGAGATGAATAATAAGGAAAAAAGGTTTTAAGAAATTTCATGAAAAGATATAATGTTAACAAGAAAAACATGAAAAAATATTTGAGTTAGGTACATATCAATTATCATACAAAAATAGAACAAAAGCTAAGTTCACAATGTAAAAGTAAGATTAATCTTGATAGTACTGTAAAGATTATTTGTTAATGAAATGACGATGAATGTTGAAGTCTTTTTTCGCTAAAAATACATTTCAAATTCCACTAAAATTTAAATTATTATATAAATATGTACGTCGTTATAAAATATGACAAGTTCAATATATTTATGATGCTATAAATTTTACATCTCTCCAACAAATATAATGCGTGCCATGTGGCGCAAATTATCGTTTCGTTACAATAAAGCCCGTGCGATTCGTTCAGACTATAAATAAAAACCAATGTGGGTGGGTGCCTTAAAATTATATTTAGAACTCATTTTCGACTAGTAGTAAACTATTGATCTCTCTAAAAAAATCTACGATTGACTAATAAAATTTAACGGCTCAGTTTTTATGGGCAACGTGTGCGAGAGCTTTTTTTTTAGAAAACAAAAACAAAAACTACATATTATTTTTAAGTCATAGACAAAAATATTTTGAAAATGAATATTCATGATTTACTGGTGGGGCGCAGCGTCTTGTGAGCCGGGCACACGGGCAGGTTTTGCCACCCCGCTTATTTCTGCTGTGAAGCAGTAATGCGTTTCTTACTGAGACTTAATCTTAAAATCTGAGATTTATAATACAAGTCTCAATGTTAGTGCCGGCATTTGACGCATTTGCATTGTTGATGTCCATATACTCCGGTAACCACTTAACCGTGAGCTCGTTTACCGATCTAAGCAAAAAAATAACAACAAAAAACGGCCTAAGGGGGATATTCATGATGCGCGCGGACGGGTAGGTGAGCTCACGGGCTCAATCTGAGAGAATTCGCTAACACTAGCCCTACCAAGAGTAGTGCTTCGCAGAATCTACCACCGGATCGGATTCACTACTCACTGAGAAAATCCGGCGAGAAACTTGGTGGGTTAATCCGCTCGTCGCAATTAAAGATCCAGAGGCTCCGACAAGACATATTTCCGTCGACGGCATCTTTGCGTTACCCCGTCGCCTTGATCGGATATGTAAATAGCGGCGGTCATGATAAGAGGGTTATCGTGTCGCGCCGCTCTGTAGAAGTAGCGTTTTGATGCTACCTTAAGATGCTAGCGTATTGGTTCTAATTTAGATTCCGTGACGATATACAACAATACCTCATATATCACAGTGATCCGATCATTATCCCGCAGAATCGGCACTGAATGACTTAGAGAGAGTTTACGTGCATGCGGGCCGCGTGGGCGAACACTACACTTGCATACATATGTAGGTCATGACGGAAAAACACCATAATTCCAACAAATGTTTTGTATACCTTACAAATAAAGAACACTTTTGCAAGAATACATTGAAATTCAGAGATTTAACCTTCAAACACGAACGACGAAAGTCAGAAGAAAAACAAAGTAAATAAAGTATGTAATTTATATTTATGTTAAAATATTTCGGCGATACGGTTTTATATTAGGTCTCCCTATTCTCCTATTCTCGTTGGAATAACACTCAAAAAAGCCTCAGATAGATAGAGCATCACATAGATATAAAATGTTTTATTTAAAGTATTACAGATATACTAATTCATTTTAAAATGTTTTATTTATACATTTTTATTCGTTATTGGTGGTAGGACCTCTCGTGAGTCCGCATGGGTAGATACCACCACCCCGCCTATTTCTGCCGTGAAGCAGTAATGCGTTTCGGTTTGAAGGGTGGGGTAGCCGTTGTAACTATACTTGAGACCTTAGAACTTATCTCAATGTGGGTGGCGCATTTACGTCATAGATGTCTATGGGCTCCAGTAACCACTTAGCACCAGGTGGGCTGTGAGCTCGTCGACCCATCTAAGCAAAAAAAAAAGCATTATAGATATACTAATTTATTTGTAGTTTTATATATACATTCATTGTTATATAATGAATCGTTATTACAGGTGTGTCGCAACAAAAATGTGTTTTTATCATTCTGGAAATTTATATTTCTTCTTTTATAACGCCTTGTTATGAAAGAGTTAAAAATATATAATCAAAAACGCTACCTCGGCTCTAACGTAATTTTAAAGTACTTTTATTTTGTAACATTCTTAAATTATTATTATATTATATTCAATACCAAACTTTATAGAGTTGAAACTGATTCACTAAACAACATGAAATGGTTTAAAAAAAAAAACAAGTGTGTTAACAATTTATCTGCCGAGAAAGCTGAGCCTCGTCATTTCGCCTACTAAACCGGCGGAGCTAGAATAACCCCATAAGGCTACCAGCGATTATCTAGGAAAAAAATCAAACAAATCCTACAATCCACTGCAATGACTTTTTTGATAGGAATAGAAAATTACATCAAAGATATTTTTTAAAGAGAACACTACAGACTGCGGTACAATGAACGAAGCTTTTTTTCTTTGCTTTTGACGAAGCATGTTGCTGATAACTTTATTTCTGTAATCTGACGAAGCATGTTGCAGATAGTGACATGTACTTTTAGGTTAGGAATATTGTGTTCTTTTTTTTTATAATAAAAAAAAATACAATGAACAGAGAGACAAAAGAAAATAGACAAAAGTCATTTAGGTATGTATGTACTTGCAAGCGTCCCGCTGCAAACAGTCCGTGGTGGAATAGTTTATAATATTAACAAATATGTAGTTTAACAATATAAATTATAAATGTATCTAAACAGGTGTAAATGAAGTGAAACAGTCAATAACCTTATAGAAAGCTTTATAAAAATGTCGTGGACACACAAATGGGTACCTTGCGCCTAGCCTCTGGCACTTGACACAGAATAACAATAGAAAAAAATATAGGCCATACATTTGAAATGAACATTAAAACTATTTTCAATCAATTGATTAGTAAGAAAGAAAGAAAGCTTAATTATTAATGAAATTCCGAAAAACACGGGGAAATTTGTAGTCATATCATAAAGGAAATGATAATTGGAGGCAAATTAAATTTAACAAGTTAATATTGAGAAGTGTAGGATGCAGTATTGTTTCCTGAAGTTAAAGGCTTCAACTGCATACGAGTATTTATAATACTTATATTGGAGCATAAATTTAAACAGAAATAATTTACCATCTTTTTCTATGTTACGTCATACAACATTGATAAAGCAATAGGTACTGCGACACGCTAGCCTAAAATTGAGGGAATAAAAAATTTGAACTTTAGAAGAAATATTTCGCGGGTCTTAATTTGAGCTCGCACGGGTAGGTAGGTACCACTACCCGACCTACTTCTGCTGGGATGCAATAATGCATTTCTGATTGAAGAGTAGGGAGTGCAACTGTAAAAACGGGGACTTAGAACTCATGTGGCAAGATGGGCGGCGACACCAGGTGGTGGTGATGGTGTTCGTTCACCTATCTTAGCAATAAAAATACAACACAAAAAGAAAATTTAGCACCCCAAGTTCGTTATGGAAACGTTTCATTTTTCTTTGTTTTAAAGTTTGTAAGCTTACGTAACTTTATCATTAATAAGCCCTTGAGGAAATCAGATAGCACATTTCGTCCAGAGTTGATTTATTTTTTCGGATTTATCATTTATAGAACATTAATTAGGTTCTATTTATAATCAAAAGAACAAATAATAGAGGGAAAATCATAGACTCCGAAAATATTTACTGTAATCAGTATTAATGTGTACTGTGGAGTAGTGACTTGGATAACACATTAAACAGAATTCTAAAAATAGCTGTGTACATTGAACCAAACAGATAATCGATATAACATCCCATTCCGTGCACGCTGCAATATATTAACCAGTACTTGCAGCTGAATGTTCAAAAATATCAACACCCGATGAAAGAGTCGTTAAGACACGAACCAACGATCCTGTACCGAAAGAGGTCTGATATCTCCGAACTCATTAGTAAATGGTTGTTTAAAATTCCATTACTAAAAAAAAAAAAATAAAAATACAAATACACTTAATAATCTCCGAACTGAGTCATCTTTCGTCATTCGACGTGCCGTTCCGTGCTGTAGTGGAATTCTCAGGGCCACCATCGCATCAGTTCGCGTGCACCGGCGCCCGAGAACGGTCATATTTATCGTGTTACTCGTCAGAGAATTTTATCGCTATTTTCGTTCGAGCCGTTCTATTGATAAGTCAAACTACCCTTTCGTTTACTAGCCGGAGCACGATTTTGGACGGTCTTATTTAAATTCGTGGACCGCGCTACTGGTATCGGGATACGGTCCGGGCTGATGAGTGAATTTACGAAAAGTGAGTGGAAAAAAGTTAGTGAGGGGAGCGCGATGGAGACCTGCCATAAACTGTACACATGGGTCAACCATACAGTTCTCATGTTACTTTTCCAGATATTCTGGAAGGTCAGTCAAATATCGGACTATTTGAAGGGGAGGTAAGGAAAAATTTGAAATAAAAAAACTTTATTTTTGTACCTACATCTACAAATATCGCTGCTGGAAGTAATGTTTTCGAACAAACAACTGTAACAAAACAATTTCGTAACAAACCGCATTTGGCATTCGACTTTAAATACTCGTATTCGACTTAGTTTAAAGAATCCAAGAAAAATACTGAGTTCGCTTGGACGCAACGTGGTACTTATTAAATCTTGGGTAACCACACTTCATTATATTATCAAGTGATAAGAGTTGCACCAGACAAGGCTTAATACGAATTTCTTAAGAATGACATCAGCGTCGTAGCATTTAGTTTTCATCGAGTTTACAAAAAGGTCAGCTCCTAATATTTACGTACGTACTTTATGTTTCGACATTCAATTCGAATATATTCTTTAACGAAAGTCATTAAAAATTTTATGTTGATAAGAAAATTTAGTTCTATCGACAACTAATGTTCAAACTGATTGAATTTAAATAGGACTACACATTTTTACATACCTGTAGTCTAAATTCGTTTCGTGATGTCCTCAATTACTAATTTCTATTTATTTGAACTGATGGCATTATTATGAGATAAAAAATATTGGTCTAGATTGCTCAATGGACTCACTGGCCCTGGTGTCAATTGGTTACCAGAGTCCTGGCGTTAATTGATGCACCCCGTAAACTCCCCACCCTGAAGCTTTTTTGCCTACCTAGTTACCTACCTACTTAATAGGCTCGGCCCAAATATTCTGGCCTAATAGTGAACGATGGGTAAGCTCGCGAGCCTGAAATAATTTTGCTCACGTTTGCCCTAGCAAGAGCAGGACTTTGCTGAATCTACCATAGAATCGGAATTGCGACCCATTAAAAATAATCGGCCAAAGCCTCAATGGGTTGAGTCTGTGGATTAAGTTGCAAGTTGAAATCTTCGATGAGAATGGTGATCGATGCTTGGAATGCCTATAAGCGTAGAGGGGATCGGGAGGATCCGAAAGGAAGTCTAGGGCGACGGTAGTTATTTGTTACCTTGAAAAATGAGGACCAATGTCTCAATTTTATTGCATAATGGCTGTGCCCAAAACTGACGGGATTACTGCTTCATGTCAAAGTAGGTAAGACGTTAGTATTGCCCCATCTGGGGTAGTCCGAACTATTATTAATTTTAAACCAAACAATCCTTGATTTGTGTGAATAAATTTATAAGGAACCAAAAGCTAAATACGTGCATATGATGAATAAGAATAAAAAGTAACATTGTTGTATATCGTAAAATTACGATAAATCGATAAAATTGTATTTGTTGAAATCAATAATCAAACATTACGGCCTATTGGATATCGGTTATCTAGTACTTGAAAGTGTTTAGAATAATCATTCTAAGAATTCTTTATCTCTAATCAACTAGGTCTTGTTATGTTAATGGACAGCGATAATATAGTTTCTGTAAGATAATTCAAATTAAATACATTCGTTAGCTCATGAGCTATTATCATCAATGAAAATTTTACAAAGGCGCAAGTTGTACTTCCGTGCCGGTCAGTCAGGTTTCTGACACGCTCTTCAAAGGTCAAGGTATTCTATATCTTTCACTAGAACCCGCATACTGTCGGAAACTTGACGGATCATTCATCCGGTTTCAATGTTCGCGGTAAAAAGGACGAAGTATCATCCAAATCTGTTAAATGTGTAAAAGGCTTACTTTGAAACACTTACGAATATGCGTGCATAAGTCGAATCTGGCCCGTTTTGCTGGCCGATCTTTGATTTGACTTTAATTCTATCTCTCTCTCTATCAAACTTCACAGGATCACCCACTAGACACATCGGAAGATTATCTGACAATTTAATCTGAATTAGTCATAGTTTCAGAGTCAATCGGGTACACATAATCGACTTATAAAATATATAGATATAATAAATAAATAGGGATGTACCGACCAAAACATCCTGGCTTTAAGTTTGACAAACAAACTTTAGTTGTAAGATATAATTTGGTTCCAATTATTTTGAGATTCTAGTTACAAAATACTTACCTGAAAGGTGTATGTTGCGGTGGATGGCGAAGTTCCCCGTTAACAAATGACGTGGAAGCAACGCTCCTTTCGTATACACATACACATGGACTTTTATATATACAGTTCATATTAGCAAGCAATTTAAGCCCATTCGTCTCCTTTTATTGCCATATACGGATAGTCGAGCTCACGAGCGTTAAGTGTCAAGTGGTTATCCACATTAGTAAAAAGACCACGTTTTTATTGATTCGTAAAACATTTTCTCATTGTTCGTTTGATTCAAATTTTGTCTACTAACAATTTAACCACAGCTTATCTAAAAACAACATTAGATAATAGCGTAATAGCTATAGACTCTGTCGGAAATGTTCGTGATCAAAGTATAATTTACTACTATGTTACGGAAGCATTTATTCGGAACTCACAACGCAGGCCAAATTTTTGAATCGGGACCTTCAAATATGGGCTATCAACTTTAACCATATATGTAGTTATATTGAATAAATAGAAATCGACTCTTTTGGGTTGCTGTCGAGATAACAATTCTACCACAATTTAGATGAAAAAAAAAACAAAAACATAGATAGACAGTGGTTAGTTCTTGTACCAGACCACGAAGTTAGTTGTAAATAAAGTAGTTTTCGTGATTTATCACCACTTCTAATGACAAGTACCATCTAAGTATAATTAATAACTAACAACAAAAACGTTTTAAATACAGTTCACTTAAGTACATATTATAATAGATTGGGGAAAAAGTTTCTTCGCATTTTTTAAGAAAATTTACAACGTTTTTTAATATATATATTTTTTGTTTTTTTTTATTTCTTAGATGTGTGGACGAGCTCACAGCCCACCTGGTGCTAAGTGGTTACTGGAGCCCATAGACATCCACAACGCAAATGCGCCACACACCTTGATATATAGTTCTAAGGTCTCAGTATAGTCACAACGGCTGGCCCACCCTTCAAACCGAAACGCATTACTGCTTCACGGCAGAAATAGGCGGGGCGGTGGTACCTACCCGTGAGGACTCACAAGAGGTCCTACCACCAGTAATTACGCAAATTATAATTTTGCGGGTTTCATTTTTATTGCGTTTTAATTTTTATTGCATTTATATTTTATTGCATATTATTATTATAGGTATATACTTTATTTACATTTAATTAAAGTATGTAGGTACCACTTTGTTCAATAGCTTTTTGTCATCCTGTAGGTAGGGACATGAGCCCATTGCTATATAAATTTTGGAGCTTCTGATCAAAATACCGCGACAATTGGTTTTGGCAGTCTTCTCGTGATGTTATCCTGACACTGCCTAAAGAATTCTGAAGAGACCGAAACAGGTGGAAATCTAAAGGTGCAAGGTCAGGACTATACGGCGGATGCATTAACACCTCCCAGCCAAGCTCTCATAATTTTTGCTTAGTGACTAAAGATGTGTGAGGTCTAGCGTTATCATGATGAAAAACCACACCCCTTATTTTGATTCATTCCGGCCACTTTCTCTCAATTTCTTGCTTTAATCTCATCAGTTATTCGCAGTAGATTTCAGAATCGATGGTCCTGCCTGGTGGTAACAGCTCATAATGAATAATGCCCTTCCAATCCCACCACACACACAGCATCACCTTGTTGCGAGTTAATCCGGGTTTCGCCACAGTCTGTGAAGGCTGACCGGCCTTTGACCACGACCGTTTTCACACGTTCTTGTCGTACGTAATCCACTTTTCATCAGCTTCTTCAAAAATGGTTCGGTTTCATCACGTCGTAATAAGGAATCGCAAATGAGTACACGGTTCATTAGGTTTCTTTCAATGAGCTCGTGAGGTACCCAAATATCGAGCTTTTTTGTGTATCCAGTTTTTTCAAATGCGCCTAAACTGTTTCGTGGTCAATTCCCAGTTCTTCAGCTACGTCGTAACTACTGATATGCCGATCTTACTCCACTTTTTCAAAAATGGCATCCATTTTATCCGTAATAGGGCGACCAGAGCGACATGCATTTTTGACATCAAAATTTCCGGATTGAAAATGCTTCTGCGATCCTTATTCTACAATATATGTATATTATATATTATCCTATTCGTATTTTATGATATCAAAAGGTAACAATGCGATTGTCGTCATAATGTATCAGTACTAACAGTTAAAGTCACGGAATGTAAACAGAAACAATATGTTTGTACCTTACATTGGTTTATTTGCATTTTTATCGCGTGCTTCGAACTGATGAATTTGTTTGTTTAACGATGTTTCATTGTTTTGTTTTGCACTAGAAGTTCGCCGTCGTTTCAACTATCATATATCTGTAATTCAGAATGGATGGAATGCGTTTTCACGGCGTAAAAAAGGTGCTATAATCTATAAACTACCCAACAATGTGTAGATCTGTTTATAAGTGTTATAGATACGATCTTTTTACATAATACACATAACTGCTATACTGTTTTCCTGATCGTACCCTTGGTAGAGAATGCTTTAGGCGTGAAGTCCACCGATGCTCATTAATTTGCATAAAGTGTAATAAAAAAATTAATATAACATTTACAAATATAAGTTTGTTTGTATATTTCTGCGAAAGTAATTCAATTATACCAACAAACATACCAACGTACAAACATTCACATCAACAAAAATACCTTCTTCATTATATACACTGAAATTGTACTGTAATCCGATGTGTCTGAAGACATTGAAGAAAAATATAAAGCGGTGACTAAAGAGAGCAATAAACATGAGCCGGCGATATTAATGTTCATTTCTGCCTGTCTCTTTGTTTGTTTTCGCATACTACTGAACCCATTTTTTCATCAATACTTTTTTACAGATAGACAGAGATTTTGAAAATAAAAATATTCTATCAAGATGTTGCAATGGTGCCGCCATTTAAAGATTTATGGCTTTATATACTGTTCGATGATGGAATTTTGTACAGCAAAGGATATTAATAATACGCCAAAGTTACTGTATCTGTTTGTTTTCATGTCAAAACCGATTTCTACGAAATTCAATGTGAGAATACCCGAGGAAATAATATAGACCACCTTTCATCCCACTGTTGAACACTGGTCTCCGTCCATGATACATTAAGCATAAGCCGTAGTACGTGCGAGATGAAAGCTAGTTTATGCTCTTAGTGTGGATTAGAGGATTATGCAAGATTATTTTCTGTTTGATTAGATTTCAGAAGATTTCATACTACATATGTGACACAACACCACGGATAAAAAACTTATATTTCTCGTCCGTAGGTAGAGTCTTCACCTTAATTCGTAACTTAAACCTCCCACTGATTACCCTCGCATTTGCCAAACAGATGACGTCACTAGCTAAGAACACGGCCCAACTCAAATTTCTTTAGTTTCCAGCAGAGACAAAAAAAAAGCCAAAGCCTTATTTGATATTGAATTTGAATGTACCTCGAAAAAATCATAATTTCCGTCATGACTATCGATCTAATCTTTATTAGTAACAAATAGACTTGTGTATTTTAGCAGCTACATTTAACAATGTTTATAATTAATTATATAACTTTTCTCAATTAATTAATCGTCGCAGACTTCTACTTTCCACCTGATTATGTCAAGTATTCGACGTCAGATGCACGTTGTGTTAGTCTGTCAATAAAATTAAGTACGTCCTTTGAAACAGCTTGATCTTGCGATAATCTTATGGCCCATTAAAATGTAAATTGGGTTGATTTTGGCAACTAATAAAACTTTACGATCTGTAGTTGGATTAAAACGCGTGTTCCCAACTTGAAGTAAAGGTCAAAACGTTTGTTGCAAATGATGTGACAATAAAAACCAGCAGCCTAACGACAAGTTCTTTTATTTGTGCGAGAATGCAGAAAGCAGGTAGAAATGGCTGGCACGGCTTGTTTTATTAACACTA
This sequence comes from Bombyx mandarina, assembly GCF_030267445.1. Taxonomy (NCBI): domain Eukaryota; kingdom Metazoa; phylum Arthropoda; class Insecta; order Lepidoptera; family Bombycidae; genus Bombyx; species Bombyx mandarina. Next base: position 10,037,784 of record NC_143218.1, read on the forward strand.
TCCCCCCTTCGTTGGCTTTGGCTGGCGGCGGCGGTGGCTGTGGCTGTGGCTGTGGCTGTGGCGGAAGGAGGCGTGTTAACATGGCTTGGCGGCTTGGCTGGCGGCAGGGCATGACAGCTGACGTCACGTCCGTTACACGTTGGATTATTACGTACATGGTTATGAAAATTTCGACAAATTCGTAAATATTTTCTTTCTTATAGAAAAGTTTTTTTATCAGACCAGCACTTTACTTAGTGCTTTATTCTTTTAAATTAAATATTCAATTCACAAAGTGTATTATTGTATATTTTATTATATGGTTACATACATTAAAAAAAATTGTCTTTTATGTTGTGTGCACTGATAGAAAAGTCAGACAGAATATGAATTGATAAAAGTTTATTTGATTGATTTCATATTGTATTTCTTTTAAGCTCAACGACCATCATTTATTCCAATACGCTTGCGCTAGGGCTTAGGTTAGGTCTCTTCTGAGGAATTGGGGGAGGTGGAGAACCTTGGCTATCCTCGTCTCCCTCTTCTTCTCTGGAGGCGCCGGAGTTCGACATAACTCGGTCCGTTACCCCCCCTCGACCGGGTATCCGTAGACGGATTCCCCAGCGTTAATTCTCTCATGTTTTCGCCCACCCATCCGGGCGTAGTTGTAATAGCCCCAGCGGATATGTATGGAAAAAAGAAAGCAAAAAAGCTCCAATAGGTATAGTATATATCCACATTAGTATCTCAAAAATAAGTAAACCAATTATAACTTATTTCATAATAAAGTAAAGTACATATTTATTATAAACTTTCAACAAATACATATAAGGCTCAATCGATTTGTGACGGTATGATAGCGAATCTAGAAATGTGTGTCTAAGCAAACACGAAGTGTCATTATTCAAAGGTCACCTTCGTGATCATATCCGAGGTCACAGCTAGGTGGGTAAACAGTAGACTTCGTCAATTTGTTACTATTGTTTATTTGTTATTATGGTTACATCCAAAAAGATAATACAAATACTGTTGTTTTACTATTGGCTTAGTATTCAGTAAATATTTAGGTTTTATCTTCAATGTTATTTAATCATTATGTCCGATAAAATTTTATCATACAATTAAAACTAATTATCTCTAACACATTCGTTTAAAAAGTTTTTGGACTAGAAATACAGCTAATGTTACCTACATAAGTAGTATCGTACTTACTTATTTTATACCATATTACCTGAACTTATTATCTTGTCTCAGGCAGGAGGGCCGTTATCAAGCTGTGATATCTATGGGCTCTTAGACCTACTAAACTATTACAAAGTGGGCCCTGAACTCGTAATAACATGTAATAGCTTATATATAAAAATATGCAAACTAATAAAATCCCAATAACCAATGATAAATAATCAAATTAGTACTTAGTCAAAGAACAATAATAATTGACATTGTTTCCCATCACTATTACTAACTATCAATTTCGAAACGCTTTATATTGCACTCTGTAACTCATATATTACATTAGTGATGATAGCCTTTTGAAAATAGTGTTGAACTAATATTTTTTCAACCGACTCAGTCCATTACGCCGTGCCTTTTACAATAAATCAAGTTTGACTTTCAATACGAGGCCTTTTGTCACCATTCTCCATAAGAATTTGGCAAGTATAATATTTCGTACATCACATTTCATCCAAATTACTAGATAGATACCTACTTTTTGCTAAATTATGATTTGCTTTTGATACAGAAAAAAGTTCCTGTACATAATTTCTAGAACGACTTCCGAACTGTTTACCATGTTAAGTAAAGTATAAAGTATTGTTAATGTACTATTTTGCCATCTGTTGGTAAATCAATTTTTGTTAAGTTTGGTGTATGTTTATAGGTGTATATTGGTGTATGCTTATATAACGTTATACAGCTTTAATTTTATCAACATACATTTTTCTGGGTAAACAGTTTTTTGTCAAAATTTCAAACGACATACCTACTTGTAATTTAAAAACTAAAAAAACTGGCTAAAATAGGAGACCGAAGTAATAATTTTCATCTTTTTTTTAATCCAGTTTATACTTGCGATACGATATTAGAACGAAATTTTAAAATTATTAAATTAGCATCGGTCTTTAATAAGTGTCCAAGTTCCCTAGCTAATAGGACATCTTGACATATAAAAATTCAGTTACATACAAACATACATAAGTACCAAGTTCATGAATGAGTATTAAAAAGAAAATTGAATACAACAAACCAACATAAAGCTTGTTGTGTCACTGATTTTGGTCGGATTTCGATAACTCTGAGAACGTTAGTATACTTAATCAGTAAGCGTCCGTGACCTAATGGGTGAGATCCGGTGTATTCGAATCAAGTGATGTTACTATGTGGGGGTCAAGCCCTATTTTTTCAAGTAAACACATGTCTAACAAATGATAACGGACAACTACTATGGTAAAGGAATAAATAGATTAGTTTACATAGAAGATTCGAAGATAGAGATATATAAGTAACTAGCTGTACCCACCCGCTTCGCTGGGCATTTAAAATTAACATTATTATTTCTCACCCCCACAACGATTCTCATCATTAACCCAGTCCAACGCTCATATAAATATTAGCCTATCCATTAAGTACATGTATTTTCTACATGGATACCAAGGTTCAAGTCAATCGGATGCAGGTTCAGTAGTTATAACGGAACATCCGTAAAAACCACTGTAGATTTATATATTAGTATAGATTAAGAAATTAAGCGCGTGGACTTTCGCTCTAAGATTATTAATCTTTTGGGCGGGGCGTAGGAAGTATTTGGGAAGTAAGCAGGTAAAAACGGATACTGCTATTACGGGAAGTAACTAGCTAGAGGTGACTAGGATCGCATATTAGTACCCTCAACTCCACGATAAAAAAACAACTACTAGATTTTATCGTCAGTTAAATTAAGTCTATGGCAGTAAAGGAAAAGTTATTAAAACACGAAATGCTTCTAACAATTTTTTCGTTCGCTCTATTGCTTTATTAAAGTTTTATAACACGCCTAGCCTGTAGATGTTTAAGGGTAGTTGAACGTTTTAGCGTTAAGGTCGCGTGTTGAATGTTATTGTGCCACACCCGCAGAGGCCACATACAAACTATAACTAAGCCAGTTTTGAAAGCAAACGCTGGAGTAGTGGGCGGGTCGGTTGCTGAGATTCAACGGGTCTCTAAAAATAACCTATTACAGTTTCTCGATCACACGATCCGGTTTTGACAGATATAAGTCTGAAGATAATTACTTAACAGTTTCTTAAAGCATCGTAAAAATGTGATCTTGTTGTCGATGATCTGAATAATGATAGAATTTCGGATTTCGTAGTATGGCAATCTGAAATGACAACCACATAATTTAAGGACCACACACAAAAGAAACTCTGAATGCCTAAAAAGTTTTATTATCAAGTAGTCTCATTAAAAACGGGTGCGGTATGGTATTTTTAATGAGACCACAGATTTTAAAATAAAAAAAAGAGTACATATGCGTGTGTGTGCCAAACACATGGTAAAATAATGGTGTGTAAAGTTTTTTTTATTGATTTAATGTATTTTTTAAGTAAAATTAAAAAAATATTAGCATTCGGCACTTCTTTTCTATATTCACTATAAGTGTGGGAAATTTCATACTCCTCCGTCAGTGCAATTTTCATAAAAAAGGGTACAAAGTTTTTGCTTCACCTATTAATATATAGATTAACATAGGATCTGAATATAATGTTAAAGATATAAATAGACATATTTTGTTAGAATAGATTATTAGAATCTATTACGCAGTTGTTGCGGCCACTGCAATCAAACGCGTAAACGGACTCGTGTGACCTCAAACGAAAGTAAGTCCAAATGGTACAAACGTACTTTTAATGATACAATAATACACTTTTGTTATCCATGTCACGTGCAAAATTATCTGCTTTCAATCGATAGTGTCGCGCAAAGGAAAGTGTACGCTAACACACCGGCACAGGGCTGAAATTTAGATGAAAATCAAATCCAGGTGAGGGATTTCATGACCACGCGGTACAATTATAAAATGTATGCACGTTTAATGATGTGGTGTATGTTCACATACATACCACTGTGAGAGGTCATGATAAAAAGATAAAATGGGGTTTTGGAGGGCGACTAATTTATTGCATTTTTTACTCAATTTGGTAATAAAGATTATCTATTTGGATTTATATCCCAAGTGTAGCCGCAGATATAAAGATAGGTTTCCCGTTTCGATATTGACATATTAATATAATTTTTTCAATCGATTTCATTGAAAATCTTATAATAACTAGAGGTCCCGCAGTAGTCGAAATTCGACTATAATTAATTGGAATTGTAAGTTTGTACACTATTATGATTGTATTTTATACTTCTATAATTACAAATTTCGCCACTATAAAAAATATTAACAAAGACAAACAAAATTTAATCTATTCTCAATTTGACAACAGACGCCAAGAACAAAAGTTTGACAATAAATAGTATGCATGCGTGTGTGCGTTAAATCATGGTATGTAGTGTGTGTAATGTTTTCTTTATTGATTTAATGTATTTTTTATGCATTACTTAAAAAAAATATTAGCATTGTGCACTTCTTCTCTATATTCTCTATAAGTGTGCAAAATTTCATACTCCTCCGTCCGCGTAATTTTCGTAAAAAGAGATTGCTTCACGTATTAATATATAAATAATAATAGGTAGATATTAATACCAGTTAAAATGATATCCCAATTATAATTACAATTTTGCTCACGAAATTTACTAAGCTAATAAAAAAGTGTCTGTCTGCTATTTAGCATAAATTATACTCTACCGATTTGAAAAAAAAATAAAGAAAGTGAAAGAGATTATGTTCATATTATATGCAAACGATTGCCCAGAATAGCCACATGTGTGACATCAACGTAATGGACACATTATGTCTGTCAAAGTATCTATGTATATATTAATACGTGAAGCAAAAACTTTGTATCCCTTTTGACGAATTACGCGGACGGAGGAGTATGAAATTTTCCACACTTATAGAGAATATAGAGAAGAAGTGCACAATGCTAATATTTTTTTTAATTAATGCGTAAAAGATACTTTAAATCAATAAAGAAAACATTACACACACTACATACCAAGTATTTGACGCACACACGAATGCATACTATTTATTGTCAAGCTTTTGTTCTTGACGTCTGTGGTCAAATTGAGAATAGATTAAATATTGTTTGTCTTTATTAATATTTTTTTATAGAGTAGCCTTGGCGAAATTTGTGGGTATAAAATACAATCATAATAGTGTACAAACTTACAATTCAAATTAATTATAGTCGAATTTCGACTACTGCGGGACCTCTAGTTTATTATAATAATTCGGGATGTATACAGCGTATTGTGCTCCATCGCAGATGAGTCCTAGGTCCGTCCACCTGTCCTGGTAAAACTGGAAAGTTTCTCCGGCCAAGACTAAACCTTCCTTAAAAAAAACTATATTTTTTAGTTGACAATATATTCCATTTAAATGATAAATATCTTTTACCAAAACGTCAAGCAATGAATCGACCTCTGTCCGAAATTTCTGGAGAACGTACCAAGATTGCTTAAAAAAACCCAGCTGGTCCACTAGCGACTGTTACATCGAAACAATTTATATTCCAATTTTATTGGAAATAACCAAATAATTTATGCTGATGATTTTCTTAAATTGTAAGATAATTGCGATCTTCGATCAGTATTTAAATATATATTTGTAATTTAACCTGCGCAAGAACTTCTGAGCTAATAACAAACTATGATTGTTGCGAAGTATTTCAAATTGTGGTGCAATGTTCCTAAAATGCTACCTGAATTTGTACAAAATTTTCTACCGGTAGGTACTTTTATAGACTTTAATAAAAACTTAAAATGTATACTGATCGATCTCGGATAATTTAGAATTGGGTAATATTGAACAGACACAGTTACATTCATATGTGTCAACGAACAATGAAATCCAGTATCGATTTTTTTATCATCATAATTGACTACGAATTTACTCATAGACGGGTCATTGACCTGACCGTGATACTTGGTGACATAAATGTAAGAATCAATGTTATTTTAACAAACCATTTGTTTATATTATATTTTGTTTTGTCGAGTAGGTTGATAAAGACGAAACCACATTTAGTGATTGTAAATTCGTTTCTGCACTATTTTGACATTAATTATTAAAATTAATGGTAATTGAACTTGTTAAACATCTTATATCGCAAGAAGGCCAACAGCTATCATGTCTCTTCTGTGGCTTTGAGATTGGAAGCGATTTACTCCCAGCGTGTGGGTCAATCAAACGTTATCATGTTCTCGCATTTGTATAAATAATTTATTTAAGAAATAAAACGGAATTATTTATAGGACTTCATAATTATTGTAATGAACTGAAATAAATAGATGAGTCATCTTGGTTGCTCACACTTAAGTGATTCACAAAGAATTACGTCAGTCAAGCAAATATAAGTCAAGTAAACATGGTACTTAATTATTATTTTCTAGAAGAAAAGTACTACTCCTCAATAAAATAGATTTTGATCAACAAAGATACATGTTATATTGGGGTTAATTATTGTCCTTATATCCGCGGTTATAAGATTTAAAATATACCAGAGCCTAAGAGAGTCTCAAAAATATTTTTTAAACATAATCACGAAACTATTATTAGGACATTTGTTATCATTCAAAATTATGGCATTAACTTTACAAAGATTAGCTGAACAATACTTCATTAGTTGTGACGTCATTCAAAATCAAAATAAGTAAAAAAATAACCAGATATTACTATATTCTAAAATAACACATAAAATTTACAAAAACACTAAGTTACTGAATAATCTTTTTAATTTCAATAAGATCTATTTTGGTTAATTTTTACATTGTTTTTTATCTTTTTTGTTAGTGTCTCTTACATTTCGCCCAAATTGTTAGTTTTGTCATATTATTACATTACGAATACCATTTACTTTTTTATCTTTGAATAAACAGAATCTTATTTATAATTTTTTCGCTCAAGAAATTCAATTTCAATGCAAATTTCATTGTTCTAAGATGTATACATTAAAAATTCCCTTAGATAATAATGTTTATGCGCAAATAAAAACAAACTACATTTTTAATGGATTCATATTATTATTTTCGCATTGCGAACAACCCAACTGCCAAATTGAAAAAAAATAAACTATACTATACCTAAAATAGGCTGTAACCTAAACCATTGACAAATATACAAATTTACAGATACCAACCGCACTTAGAATTCTTTTACATCTACGTGTTCTTTAAGTTATGGTTCGAGGAAATGTGAGATAACTAAGAACGATTACGATGTACATAGGTGCTTAACAAGTGCTTTGCGAGTACACTGCTTAAGTTTAGATTATCCGCGTTCGAAATATTAAAACTCAAAGATTAAATTTATTGTTGTCTTTTTTGTTTTACTCATAAATAAATAGTTTATGTATTAATCTTATTAAATCTAAAAACTAAATTAATTCGGAATTGCTTTTAAAAACAAAACGCATTGAATTGATAGTAATTTCGATAGTCAATCGTTTTTAACTACCATCTTTGAGTGGCTATGAATTTCTATCGTCTAGGCCTGTCTAGGGCAATCGATACAAAAGTTTTTTTTTCTACCTATCCCAGTAACCTCGAGGGGTTATTCTACCTTCACCGGACGTGTAGGTGAACTCACGGGGCTCAGTCTGGCAACTTTGCCGACACTAGACCTAGGAAGAGCAGTGCTTTTGAATCTACCACGATCAAATCACGACCCACTGAAAAGATCTTGTGAGAAATTCAGTGGGCTGTGTCTGTGAGTTGATTTTCATGGCGAACCCTTCAACCATTCGGCGAGTTCGACGAGAACGGTTACCGGTTATTTTGTTATGGTAGTAATGTGAACTTTTTGACTTCGATTTATTGACTTTGCCCTCAAGCTAACGACATTAACGCAGTGCTTTCTAGTTATAGGTTTCGTAATCAAAATAAATCACTAGACAACCTATCCTTCTAGAATAGTCTAGAACGATATAAAAGAATGCTACACATCAAAATACTTTTACGGTCCTAGAGCACAAGGGTAATGGTAATTGCCAAACAGCACCGATAGTGGAAGCACGGCAAAGCCTATCGCTATTGGTTGGCACAGTGCATCTTGCTCAAGTTAAACCTCGCAGATACTGTCTGCATTTACTAAAGAAGATACCCGTTTTCACAAACTTTAATGGTTTTAGCTTAGGCAGAAAAAGAAACCTGATTGGAAAACACATTATCTGTCCCGAGAAGTTCAAGAATAGCCAACGAAAGCAGTTTCCTTTGGTTTTCGCGAGCCGTAGATATAATTAAAACTACGAGTATGTGCATATGTGGCAGGAAGCCAACATAAAACACAAGATATTTGTCAGATGCCGGAATCTCGCTTAGGACATTTTCAAGATAAGCTTGCATATAATATACAGGTTCGGAACAATAACATTCGGAACTTCGGTCTGCCGAACAATCCGCTCGGTTATTCCCACATATACTTTTACGATTTGATCTCGGGCTTATTAGTGTCAATTTATTATTTCCGACGTTACGAATACTGTAACAGTTTTTGTCGTCGGTAGTGGTATCGAAGGGCGCTTCACATATGAGTGAATGCCGGTCATTTATTGGTGGTTTCTTTTTTTTTTCTACCTAAGCTGAGAGCCTTGAGGGACTATATCAGCGTAACCTTAACTAGTAGGTGAGCTCACGGGGCTCAAACCTGACGACGTTGCTAACACGAACCCTAGCAAGAGCCGTGCTTCGCAGAATATACCACCGGGTCGAAAACGCGACACACTGAGAAGATCCGGCGAGAATTTCAGTGGGCTGTGTCTGAGGGCTAATTTACTCGTCGAGCCCTTCGTCGCAAGCGACGGGTTCGACGAGAACGATGACCGGTGCTTGAGGTACCTAAAAGCACCGTTAGTGGATCGGGAGGATCCAAAATGACGTGAGGTGGTTTCAAAGATTTTTGCGAGTCGAACATTAAATTTCATTATCCTACTGTGAATAATTTAATAAAAACACAAATTTTTAAATAAACCTTTGATATGTATAAAATTAATAATTTTAATCTTAAATATTTAAAAACTAATAATATTTAAATTGAAAGTAAATCGTTGTATTCCTTTCCTTTGTTTACGCACATTTTTATATTATACTAGAGGTCCCGCAGTAATCGAAATTCGACTATAATTAATTGGGATTGTAAGTTTGTACACTATTATGATTGTATTTGATACTTCTATAATCACAAATTTCGCAAAGACCACACTATAAAAAATATTAACAAAGACAAACAATATTTAATCTATTCTCAATTTGACAACAGATGTCAAGAACAAAAGTTTGACAATAAATAGTATGCATGCGTGTGTGCGTCAAATACATGGTATGTAGTGTGTGTAATGTTTTCTTTATTGATTTAATGTATCTTTTATGCATTATTTAAAAAAAATATTAGCATTCTGCACTTCTTCTCTATATTTTCTATAAGTGTGGAAAATTTCATACTCCACCGTCCGCGCAATTTTCGTAAAAAGGGATACAAAGTTTTTGCTTCACGTATTAATATATAGATTTGTCAAATTACTTTTTAAGTGATAACACTTCAAAAATGTTTACTCGTCTCGTTTACACCGTGGAGAATCTATTTGTATTTTGTGTCATTTTGATGAAAGAAAAAATTTCAGTAAGTATTTTACAGCATAGACCTTGTCGTCTGTCATTTCGACCGACCAACGTTCTGTTTGGATACAGATCGAGAACATTCTCGGTTTTCAATAATTAAAAAACAACATTTTTAGTTTGATTCACGGATCTATAAATACTGTCGTATAGTTTCGATTTCTGGTGCTAATTTTGTGGAATAGATTAATGGAGAATATATTATAGAATAACGCGCATTTGATAGGATCTAATCATTCAGACAGATTCTATTTTTTGTAAGAGATTAATTACATGCGGTTACCATATGAGTTACGCTATCTGTCGTCAAATAACACAAATGAATAACCTGTCCTGGTGAAACTGGAAAGGCCTCCGGGCCACCAGTAATAATTCAATCATAAAAAAAAAAAAAAACAAATGAATATCGAAATAACTGGAACTATTCCGGTAAATAGTTTAATTTAACACGAGTCCAAGCTGGTAACTATATCAAACTAACTTACACGTTCACCATGGATTAATGATGAAAGAATAACATTGTTTAATAAAATCAAACCCGCATAAATAGGGTGATGTTACATATGGCAGGGCATTGATTAAAAAAACTAGGTGCTACCAATCGAATTAATTCTGCCGCGAAACGGTCAGCTGGTTCGGCATTAAAAGTAAGAGCGCCATGATAGAAATTAAAATGAGACTTTCACTTTTGTCTTTAGAGTATAAATCACCTTTGTGTGTGTTATAGATGATGTGTTATGGGTAACAGAAACTGACATAAATTCTTATATGCGTTTAAATTTATTGTCATTATTATTAGGGAGTCCAACACTCATAAATATTAGCCTATCCATTAAATACATGTATTTTCTACATGGATACCAAGTTTCAAGTCAATCGGATGCATGGTTCAGTAGTTATAACGCAGTATACGTAAAAACCACTGCAGATTTATATATTACTATAGATATAGATACATATCTAGAGAGATACATATCTACACACAGACAAAAAGAAAATAATCCTGTTCCATCACATGAATGTTTTCCTGATGTGGGAAATGAACCCACAGACCTTGGTGCAACAGTCTCCACTAACTATTGCATCATCGAGTCAATCAAAAAATTGTTTTTAATAATGTTTCATAATTGATAGTCCAGTATTTGAAATCTTGAGTTACGAAGAATAACAAAGATTAGGTAACTAAGTCGCGTTGCATATTAATAACAGATATACATATTTAAATATTTAACATTAGCCGGCTTTTAAATTTAATTGATATTACCACTGCAGAAGTGGTTTATTCCGCACGTGCTCTTTTTGTATTTACGTCGTTATAATACTGAAACAAAACAAAAAGATATACGTCAAACCTGGATAAGCTAGAGTTCAAGGGAGCACAATCTCATTCTCGCTTATAGAGGTTTCTCACTAACCCGAGTTTTTCGCTAATGCTCCCTCTGAATTACATTTCGCGATTTTCCGGATTCAAACGCATTCACTATTTTAAGTTTATCACTTAATGACAGTACTTTAATTTTCCGTTTTGACATGATGCAGAACAGCTTTTCTTCGCAATTGATTAACGATAAACTGAGTAAGTCCGACAAACAGGGCGGTACACAGGCACACGTGTCCATTCGAAATATTCTAATTTACTCTCGCTACAGAATGAGAGATATATTATTTTGCTTGACGTCGTTTTGTCACTGATTAGTAGGTAGTTAGTAGGTTTTATTTTATTTTATTTTTTATCCTACCTATTCTAGTGACCTCTAACATACATAGGTCTGAAGCTAATATAAAAGCGTATTAAAAAGTTATACGTTGCAAACGTCATGAAGGAGATCCCTTATCAAACATTTATCATTATATGTATTTGTTGTGGCATATAATTTGTATATTTAGCTTGAAATAAAAATTTAAAATAGGTTTGGATACTTAAATTTGTGGAGAATGTATTTCCCTTCGTTTATACGTTATGTTTCAAAAGATATGTCAGAATAAAGATTTATAAGATTTATATGTACTCAAGTTGCGGATAAGGCATTCTACTTATTATATTTTTTTTTAAATAAAAAGGAAACGATCGCTTTAAGCTATAGTAAATTTGAATTTGAATTTAGAATCGTTGTGGATGTGGTGTTCTTGCATGTGCTTTCATTACGGATCCTCACGATCCATTAACGGTGTTTTTAGGTACCACAATCGCGTCAAACCCGTCGCTCGCGACGAAGAGCTTGACGAGTGAATTAACCCATAGACACAGCCCGCTGAGTTTCTCGCCGGATATTCTCAGTGGGTCGCGTTTCCGATCCGGTGGCAGATTCTGCGAAGTACTGCTCTTGCTAGGATTAGTGTCGTAAGGTTTGAGCCCCGTGAGCTCACCTACACGCCAAGGAGACGCTGAAATATTCTCTCAAGGCTATCAGCTAAGGTAGGAAAAAAAACACGTGCTTAACAAACATTCTATTGAGCGCTAAATACGTTTTTATATTTAGCCATTTTGACACATTTTATGCGAATTAATTCGTGTTTATGTGAGAACAATATTTGTAATTACATATTGCGGTGACATTATCTAGATACGTCGAATGTTTTAAGTTTTTTTTTTGTTTTTTATTGCTTAGATGGGTAGACGAGCTCACAGCCCACCTGGTGTTAAGTGGTTACTGGAGCCCATAGACATCTACAACGTAAATGCGCCACCCACCTTGAAATGTAACGGGTGCGACTAGTCCGACTTAAAATTTCGTAGACAGGTTGTAATTAATTTATTGATTGTACATATGCACATGGCACGTGTTCACGAACAACTCTAAGGAGTAACGACTAATATTGGGTAGAAAATGAAACCCGCAAAAACGTATAATTTACGTAAATACTGGCCTTTATGAGCCCGCACACATAGCACCAGTATTCTCCCTATTTCTGTCACAAGACGTGCATTCCAGTTTGAAGGTTAGGACAACCATAAATTGAAACTTCAATCTCATTTCTCTAGAAACGTCAGAATCTATTTCGCGCCATATTTTGAACAACAAATAAAAAGCGTTACAGTATTACAATTTGTGCCGGACATTACATAACCACAATTCTAATGTAACATGAATACATATAATAAATCTTTAATTCGTTTGTATCGGGATATCGTAATCATTATAATTTGTTTGTCCAATAAACTGGAGATACGAGTTCAAGTTACAGCTACTACGTACCTAATTCCTAATCCCCAAAATCAATGTCGCAATAATTGGCAATGCGTCACATGATACTATTCTAAATACGCAGATACCACCATCTTGTCTAACTTCGCGAACCAATATCTGAAAACTTTAAAAAGCTTTGTACCGATGCGTTTGAAGCTTTAATCTTACTTTAAGATTCGCAGTAACATCATCACTACATAGTTTAAAACAAAGTCGCTTTCTCTGTCCCTACATCCCTATGTATGCTTAAATCTTTAAAACTACGCAACGGATTTTGATGCGGTTTTTTTTAATAGATAGAGTGATTGAAGAGGAAGGTTTATATGTATAATAACATCTATTAAATAGTGGAAAAATCATTAATAAATTACAGTTACCGAAGCGAAGCGAGGGTGGGTCGTTAGTGTAATATAAATCATACATAAATGTGTCAAACTCCAGTAGGCAGTGTTAAAAGATATGCCGCTGCGTAAAAATAATTTGACAACCAGAAACAATTTGACTCGCGAAATTGGATAAATAGTCTCTGTATCAGACCATTTATACGTAATCATTTCAAATTTAAATAGTTTAATGCGTATTTGCGTGGGTACAACGCGTTGTAGAATAACATGTTGTGAAGTTCGATCGATACTGATATAAAGCATAATAATCTATAGAATTATATGTTCTTGCGTACACTATATCTCTGAACACTGAGGCTAATACATAATCTAAATGTTATTGACCTCATTTAGCTGTCTTATTCGTATAAAACAATATTACACTTAATTTAAAGTATTATCTGAGAAAGGTATGATTTTGAATAATTAGAATTATTAGCTTAGTACTAGCGGCATACTCTCATTGTCTGAATACTTTGCAGAGTCATTACAATGATAAGTATACGAAAGGAGAATGGAAACAATATTAAAGTAGGTGTGTGCGCTAACAAACCTATTTATAGTTGATCCAAATGTTTGCTCTGTCTGTCTTGTGACACCGATTTTATCTACGAATGAAAAAAATTCCCACCCAAGACAATCATAAAGCGAAACTACAAATGTTGGTATACGTAGGATCAAGTATGTTCCTTATCATGAAGTATCAACAAATAAACTTTTCCGACAGTAAAACCTTCGTTGTGGGGATGCCAATAAACTGGTAGAAACGTCTAGAATTGCTTTTTGTTTTTTTTAATAATATTGTTAACGATTTTTTTTTTTTTTTTGTTTCCAAACTTGAAATTCCAGTAACCAATAAAAATGTTTTTTTTTCCCAATGAATATATGAACTGAGAATATTTGTGACTTTGTTTGTTTGTTAGTATTTCAGTAAAGAGCAGTTTTAACAAGCATTTGTATTTAGCGATAGTCACAGCAAAGCGTTTTACGAGTCTTATCTTTTAATGTATTTTCTTTATAAACCACAATTAATGTTACTTTGTATGCTTATCCTCAATTCAGTTTTAAACCAGTCATCCGATTATGATGAAACTTGGTGCAGCTAAAGTCGTCGTGGCCTAAAGGATAAGACGTCCGGTGCATTCGTATCTAACGATGCACCGGTGTTCCAATCCCGCAGGCGGGTACCAATTTTTCTAATCAAATACGTACTTAGCAAATGTTCACGATCGACTTCCACGATGAAGGAAAATCATCGTCTAATAAAAATCAAACCCGCAAAATTATTATTTGCGTAATTACTGGTGGTAGGACCTCATGTGAGTACGCACAGGTAGGTACCACCACCCCCCCTATTTCTGTCGTGAAGCAGTAATGCGCTTCGGCTTGAAGGGTGGGGCAGCCGTTGTAATTATACTGACGCTTTAGAACTTATATCTCAAGGTGGGTGGCGCATTTACGTTGTAAATATCTATGGGCTCCAGTAACAACTTAACACCAGGTGGGCTGTGAGCTCGTCCACCCATCTAAGCAATAAATAAAAAAAGCTATTTTTTACACTGCAGAGATTTTTCTGTTAGTACCATCGATGTACGATAGGTGGCGAATTTATTTCATATCTTCAACAATACTTACAGCAGAACCAGGCTGCATTTCACTGGTCTAATGGATTAAACATTAATTTTCCCTTATTACTATAAATCTTATACATACAGTTTAAGTCTCATTGCACAATGTGTGTTTTTGGTCTCCGATTGCGATAAAACTTGATGCGGTTGTTTCATTAGCGCTTATTTTCATAAAAGCGAATTTCGTTTCGTTTAAATCATGCCTCCTCAATCATGTACTAATGAAATATTTTTTTCTTTCTTCAGATCTGTAGAGAAGCCAAAGAACGAGCTTCAGTTGACGTTCTCGCCGCTAACAAAGGAAATGAAGTTCAAGAGGCACATCAGATCGATGTCCGACGTCCAGAATAGCACCCCACACAGACTGTCCTACCGCTCTCGGAGGGGCAGTAACCACATCCTGCTAACGTACGACTCGGACACACGCACCAGAAGGACCGCCTCAAGGTTCCTATTGACGGATTCGTCTGACTCGAGCGACTACTGCGAATCACCAAAAAAATTAATTTGCTTAGGTCAGAACATAATAAAGCATTCGGATTCCATGAGAATACTGTAAGGCGATAGATCTGATTGAGGAGGCTGTGCAATCTAGTTCGCTAGCTAGATCGATATCACGTCAGGGATATTTTTTAGTATTTGGACTAAATATGTTGTCGTTTACATAAAAACGCACAAAATATTGCATTTTTTATATTGATGATTCGCAGCGAGATGGCTTCTCATTTTACGTGCTATTGTCCGGGTCGTACGTCGGAATGTATAATAATATCCTTTCATAAATTTTTAAGGACGAATAGAATTAATTTCTATGAAAAATTGATTTGCTCGTGAACGGGAACGGCTTTGAAATTGAAGTCCACGTAAAATGTTAGTCAAAACCATATCATTTTAAATTTAGACAAAAATAGAATATATTTGCAGTTAAAATATAACAAAAAAATAAGTAATATCATCATAACTAAACATTAACGGCACCTACAAATTTTGTGCCTAATTTATCAAACAATTTTGGGATCGATTGTAAGAAGAACAAAAATATATGAATAAAAAACAAAATACATTGAACCCAACGTGATTCAGCTAATAAATATAATATTAATATTTCCTAAAAGAGACTGTGATTGAAGTAGAGTAACTAATGTAGTTTATTTTAGGATTCTAAGGTTAAATGTATTTTTAACAATTTATAATTTTCGATGTTAACCTGCAGTTTAAATAGGTTATTGCGTACACACCTTTTATAGTTAACAATTGTATGTATATGGAATTTATCTCAATTTTAAGATTTTAATAATCGAAAAGCATATTATGATTGTCCTATTAAGTTAAAAAAACAAATTGTTTTATTGGTAAATAAAATTTTATGTTAAATAAAATAAAATTCAATGGACAACAGTTTTTTTTCAAACATTTGAACTGAATATGTATAATATATATATATATATATATATATATACCATAATTATACCATAAAACAACGTAATTCTGCACAAAAAATGTTTAACTTTAATTCTCACGTTTTATTCAATATATCTGTATTTTTATTAATAAAATACGATCCATTGGTCTCATGAAAAACTTATCGATATTTCAAGGTGAGTTCAAAGAAAAGTAGTCGATAAAGGGACTATATCGTTAAGATTCACCTAACATTTGACTAATTTTATTGTAAGTTAGTAGCTATGTAAATATAAGATTTAAGTTCTAGAGCTTAGAATTCGGAATGTGATAGGATGAGCAATGGAAGATATTTTGTTATTTATTTAAAAGTCAATAAAATAATGAGTTGTTTAAGATGAAATTCGTGTTTTATTATTTTCAATTACATACATGTTTATTATAAAATCATCGTTTTTCACGGGCGTTTCTGTTAAATAAAGTGTATTATAAATAAACAATTTTAGTAAGAAAGTTCCGAATGTTGTATGCGCGCTCACCAAAATTAAAGTACTAAAACATTACTTGGTTTGAGCAAACTAGTAGCTTATTATTAACTAATAGATGATGGTTTTTTTTTTGATAACGCCATCTTGTTGTGTCTTTAAAGCGATTAGTTGCCCTCAATTAAGAAAAATAGTATTATTATTCGCCAATAGATGTCGGGAAGAGTTGATTATTGAAAACACGAATAAAACAACATTTTCTGAAAATAAATCGTAGCTAGATCGATTTATCGCCCCCGAAATCCGCCGTATACTAAATTTTATGAAAATTGTTGGAGCCGTATCCGAAATTCGTATTATATACATATATATTAATATAGAAGAATTGCTCGTTTAAAGGTATAAGATGAAAAGGTGCCTTATACCGATTCATATTCAGTCGATTTCTTTGAAGATTCAACTTTATCTACTTACTGTCTGCCCTTTAAAATGCCCTGCTTGGAAGTGGGATTTCACTGAGACATATGGTAAATACGTCTATTCTCGTCTGTTTCCAGTAAATTCTTTGGGAATGAAAATATCTATGACCGCATTCCACAAGCTTCCGTTGTTTACAATAATGACTAAGGGCTTATTTCAATATATGTACCGTAATTATCGCTATCAAATAGAAACTGATTTTTTTATTTTATTTTTAACTAACGGGCCATACAGACGTTCTCTCGTAAAAGTATAGAGAAAAAATCCTGAACTTCTTGTAGCGGATCGTAACGTCCAATACTCCCTCTACATGTAAATCCAAGCTATCTAGGAACCTGAATAAACAAACACAAAAAGAACATCAAAAACCGTCCAACAGATTGTCGGATTCATCTTCAACACAGTAATTGTTTTAATTAAATGCGCATTGGAAGACTTAAGCTACATACAACCATACTTTTTGTTGAGAAAATACGTGATAGCAGACCCTTAAACTGTGTCTAATATCACGTAAAGACTGAACATCAACACTAGATTAACATAAATATTTTTTCCTTTAAAATTTCCTCAAAATACCAAAACTATCCCATACGTACAGCGCTGGGACTATTGATGCAAGGTGAATTGGATGACGGTGAGTTCGAAAGTATCAAAAGAAGCATTAATACACGGACTTTCCAAACTTTGGAAATTTTATTTATTTATTTATAGCTGTTGATGAAAAGAAAAAATTTATAAGCATAGATAGAAGAATAGATTTTATTTTCGGGCAGAACGTCGAAACTCTTTCGAAGTGTCCGGGTTTAAGAGACACATAGGGTATGTAGGACTAGACGGTCTGCAGATGTTGAGAGCAGACCTCGGGCCCAAGGATAAGCTTAAAGATATTTCCTGGGGAACTCTGCAACGCACCTCGAGATACGAGCCTAAAGCGTCAATTGTATGGTATGATATGTCTCGTCCTTCCAACCGTACATGATTGGCCCTCGGTAGAGACGCAGGTAGAAAAGAGTCTAGAACCGACGGGTTCTAACACTTTCTGATTGTCGGCATTGGCACTTTCGTTTTCATAGGCTGTTCAAATATCAATTAAAATTTATAAAAGTTTTTTTTTAAACTAACGACAATCTGCCAAACTTTCCGTCACCATTATTGTTAAAAATTTAATACTCAATTTCAGCTACAATTTTCGGTTCAAAATCAACAATGATAAACATTTTCCCTCTAAGCTGTGAGATCGGAAGAGGGCCAAAGAATTTTAATCTAAAATTATACGTAAGATTTAAGCGCTATAAAGTCTAGTTTTGATTGTTATCTTACCCGAATTGCGAAACTCAGAATCTCTATCGATAAATCTGTAGGTAATCTAAAGAATGTAATCTAAATTTATTCGCGCGATCTATCGAATGTTGATGATACTATGCCAAAAACATTCCCGAAGTGCTAACAATAAATGTAATAAGTTTTAACTCAAACGGGTAAATGACGCGCGAATACCTACAGATAAACAAAGGCACCTAGAGATATTCAGTTTTAATTAGCTAATTTTAGATCTTGATTGTTTTGGATTTGATAAACCGTACTGTGCCTGCTGATAAGTCTAAACTTAAAATCTATATATTAAAGGAACGCAGCGCATATTCTACAAAATTGTATTTAAATTTAATCCTGGTTGAAAATAAATAAAATGGAAAAATAAATAAATGGTAAAATAACCTTGCGATTTCATTTGGTCTATCTGTACGTACATATTATGTCATTGTCACACATAATGTCCAGGAGTTTTCGCTTCATTTATAAAAAATAATATATTCACCACGGAAGCGAAGTCATTTTCTCCTCCTTATTTTGTCGTAAAGAGAAACAGATGAACAAACCTCCTAAGCTAATGTTAGTAATCGATTACCTTCAGCTTAATCGGAAATCGACAATTAAAAGTAAAGATTTTTATCGTACATTGCATGCGGATGTTTTCAAATCGTGCTCAAACAAGGCTCCTGTCTGCACGGACTTCCCCGATCTTGTTCTGTTTTAGAAACCTGATTGATCGATTGATTGATAGCGCTCACATATAAGGATACACACTTTTTATGAATAACGAATAGTACAACTTGTTTCGAACTACGTATGTTATCTTTTTAAGCGACTTCAAAAAAGGAGGAGGTTCTCAATCCGACTATATGTTTTTTTTTTATGTTTGTTACCTCATAGCTTTTGACTAGGTTAATCGATTTTGATGATTCTTTTTTTATTAGACAGCTGACACTTCTCGTGTGGTCCCATTACAATTTAGTCCTGTTCTAATAATGGTATCCGTGAGAAAACCATATAAGTCTTAAAATTTGCATTAAGAGGACGTGCGCGACAAATAACTCAATATTACGCCAACCGATTTCGATAATTATTGTTTTTAGTGTATATTAATTTGTTTTGGAATATCTTTTGACAATAATGTTAAATTTTAAAGCCTTATATTTAGGTTATTGTACACTTTACCCTTCTTTAAAATGATCTGTCACTTGTTCTTCGAATTTCCAGAAAAAAACATTAAAACATGTAAAAAAAAACGCCTATGCACATGTTTGTTAATTTTTTTTTACATAATATTGTTCTGTATATGTGCATCTGAGTATGTAAAAACGTTTCTAAAACGATAAGTATTTATATTTAAGGCTTAAGATATACATTTAAGTACCTACTAGGTGCATGTTATCCATTTGCGGATACTTGGAACTTTAAATCTGTATCGGCTTCGAGAATTGCATCTCTAAACTTTCTATAGTATTTCTGATAGCTTACAAGCCGTGTAAACTCCTAATGACTCCTGAACAAAATTTATGTGCCCCCTACGTATTTAAACTTAGGAAGGACTACAGCAAGAAGAAAAACTTGGGGTTGTGACGAACCCTCTTCAAAGAGACTACTGATCAACGATGAGATATTAGCGAGAGACATCTTGATTTATCCATTCTCGTGTATCGCATAATATAACAAGAATAATTGATAAAATTTCACTTAGCTGCAATTTATTGTTCCGTGCCGCCATAAATAAATTACTTATGTAACACGCAGTGGCTTCAGTGCTAATCAATTTCAGTGCTAATGAAGCCAGTAGCGTCTTGCCCTGCGAAATACAATTAGCCTTGAAGCAAGATTAATAACCCATCACCGATTTGTACGACCTTTAGAGTATGGTGAAATGATCATTATATTACTAGTTTATTATTAAGTTATGTTACATTCTTATATCATTTCAAATTCGTATAGGAGTTAGAAACCTTTGATTTTGGATTTTGTCTAAACAAATATAGCGCTACCTTCGAATACATCTAAAAGATTTTCACCACTGCAATCAGAGGTAAAACGAAATTTTCAAGCATCTGCCATTTTATAAATCTAATTAAAATTTCAAATAAAGCTTTGTTTGTCATACTACTCGTATAAAACGACTTAGTTAAGATATTCGCGCTTCATTTTTCAGTGAAGTCAACAGGGGTCTTAAAATCGGGCGCGAATCTACCAGTAACTCGTCCGAAAACGAAACATGCTAGCCTTTTAATAAGTAGTAAGTTCCAATGACGTACGATTGTGGGTAGTGATTCTAGATACTGTGGATGAACTCTGCTCCAGTGGTGGGCGCTACAATGGCAAAAACTTTCTATAGGATCCTCCAGATTCCAATCGGATTCTGCCAACTCCTATCGGAATCTCCCCATCTACTCTTGGTGATTTTATGTCCTCATACCGCCCGATCAGCCTCATGGCAATGTTAGGCAAATTACTTATACGAGCGACAATTACGCAAACGCATCAGCTGGAAAGGCATCCTGAGACAATTACGCAAACGCATCTGGGGCCTCATCAGCTCGAAAGGCATCCTGATCGACGAACAGTTTGGATTCCGCGCGAAACACGCGTGCATTCATCAAGTGCACCGCCTCACAGAGCACATCTTAGTAGGGCTAAATAGACGCAGAACCATCCCCACGGGAGCCCTCTTCTTCGATAAGATAATTTTTATTTATTTATTGCTTAGATGTGTGGACGAGCTCACAGCCCACCTGGTGTTAAGTGGTTACTGAAGCCCATAGACATCTACAACGTAAATGCGCCACCCACCATGAGATATAAGTTCTAAGGTCTCAAGTATAGTTATAGCAGCTGCCCCACACTTCAAACCGAAATAGGCAGGGTGATGGTAGCTACCTGCGTGGACTCACAAAAGTACCACCATATCGCGAAGGCGTTCGACAAAACTTGGCACAACGGCTTAATTTTACAAACTGTTATAGCATGGAGGTGCCAGACAGTCGCGTGCTTATCATACCAGACTTCTTGTCGAATAATTTGTTTCGGTATCGAATCGAAGGAACTCGCTCTCTTCCGCGACATATCACGACCAGAATCCCGCAAGGCTTCGCTCTCTCCCCGCTACTTTTTAGCCTGTTTATTAACGATATACCCCAATCGCTGGCGACCCACTGAGCTCTTTTCACGGATGATATGTAAGTATCTTAAGGAAGCGTCAGAATCCTACTTCAACAAAGCGGCGCGACAAGAAAACCCTCTTATCGTGGCCGCCGCTAATTATATATCCGACCGTGACGGGGTAACGCAAAGTCTCCCGAAACTTGTCTTGTCGGATCGCTCGGATCCACTCTCGGTGCTTTTAGGACCCTTAAGCACCGGTCGGATAAGAGTTCGATGAGCGAACTAATCCATATTGAGTTTTTCACTGGATCTTCTCAGTGGGTCGCGATTCCGATCCGGTGGTGGATCCGATCTGCGAAGAACTGCTCTTGCTAGGGGTAGTGTTAGGAAATTCTCTCAGGTTGAACCCGTAAGCCCGTCCGGGCGTCGTTGGAATAGTTTCTTAGGCTACCAGCGATTAGGTGTGGGAACACAAAAGAAGATAAACATGAAATGAGCGGATAATCTTAAGAACCTCCGCAGAGCACCCGCCACGGAACATACAGTCGTTAATAAATCACAAACATTCATATAATAATCGTATATTTAAAATAAGTCTTATATTTTACATTGAAACTTATAATAACGCAAGAAATTAGTGCTTCATATTGTGTGAGATGTTTCGAGTTATGGATTCAAAGATTGTGTTACTAAGAAAAATAATTTGTTCAAATTGGATTTTTAATGTGAGAATTTCTTGTTGATCTAATATTAAATTATTTGCAACCATAAATAAATAAAAATAGGCTGAGATGATTTTGTTGAAAAACAATAAGAATCGGTAATTAAAAAAATGCGCCAGTCGTAAAACAAAAAGAAAATATTTCTCTGTGTCGAGAAATGTTAAAATTTTCAGGCGCTGATCACTGAATAGTGTTATTAAAATTATTATTTAATATTAGAATACAATTTGCGGTGTATGATTTTTTGTGCTATCCAAACATGCATCAAATTTAATACTAGTTATTTTTATTTGATATAGGTTTTTTTTTGAATTAAACATTAACGAAATAGACGTAATAGTTATTAGATTTTAAAAATACGTCTTTTTAATATTTATTAGTTACAGCATTTTCTTTTTTTTTACACATGTTTCGTAATCTCATTAGCAAGCCAGACCGCCGCCTTCGTTGCGTTCAAGCTCCCTTCTCACATATTCAGCTTGTTTCTCGTTCAGGCCTAGTTTCGGTAGTTCCTGGTCGAATTGATTCATTCCTCCAACACCGACCAGGTAACCGTTGAGTCTGGCGGCCAAATGAGAAGTCTGTAGCTTTGAGGAATCGAGCCCGATACTGCGGCAGAAGTCTTTGTGGCCTTGAAGTCTGTATTTCTGATGGTAGCTGTCAAAGAATTAATTCGTTGAATAAATAAAACCAAAGAAAATTTTTGGCGGCGCTTAAGACCAAACGAATTTACGGGCCTCATGTTTTTAATTTTTTTAATTAAATTTAATCATTACAATAGTTAATGTCCACCATTATGCATCCAAAGTCGTGTAGCTGATCATAAATAAACAAATAACGGTTTTCTTAACCTTACCCTTCACACGATCATCTAGTGCCAAAACATTTTATGGACGGCTCTGTGGTGTATTTTTATTATCTAAAATAACTCAACATATTTTATCTATTGTTTTTTTTCATATTCAATGCTCCTCAATGGTTAGCGCGGTATGGACATGTGGTGCGTAGAGAGGAGATGCATCTGACTAGGAGATGTATGGAAATTGTAGTACAAGGTAGAGGGGGAAGAGGTCGACCGAAGAAGACATGGAAGGAGTGTCTGAATGATGATATGAGAGAGAGAGGAGTGAGTATTGAGATAACGGCTGACAGCAGAGAATGGAATAGAAAAATTCGCTGCGCCTATCCCTAGTGGAATAAGGTGGATACAAAAAAGAATGCTCCGTAGATAGAAATATCCAATCGGCAATTTTCGCGAAGCCGGAAATACATATTATGATTGATGAAGAGAATTTTGTTCTAGACTTTTCCGTTTTTTTTTCAATATAATAACAGATACGTTTACTTTCTTTACACATTCTGTTTATTTATGTATATTTAATTCCTAAAAGCCTATCTGTCTTCTGGTTCAGTCTCTTTGAAAAGCCATTATGTTATGATCATACTAATAGAAAGTCATACATTATTATTAATAATGTAGTGAAATTAGTATGAACATGGCCTACGACAATAATGTAATGTGATTATATTTATGACTTAGTAGCTAAACACTTTGCAATACGATTACCTTGGTGTGTTGATTGAATTTGATATGCGAAACCTGCTTTGGATACATAATGGCATCGTTAATATTGTTAGACCAACGCGTTTGGAGGTCAAAGGTTTTATTTGGAGATACTAAGGTAAAGTCTTGGATAGAATATTAAGTGGGTTTAAGTGGTTCGATGCGCAAAAGCAATTTAGTTTAACCTGGTATTTAAAAAAGCGGCCTCTGAAATCGGTATTTGCTAATGAATTTCGGTGGATGAGCAACTAAGCTGTGCCCGTGGCATTTCCTTGCTTGAGCTACTTTAACTACAAACCACTAGACGAGCTGTTAGCTCGTTGAATTTATTGAAACCAAAACATCCACTTAGACACATTCGTAACGTATGTGTAGATTTTCAAATGAAAACCTCGTCCGGTTCTCAGAAGGGCCATACCAAACTCAGTGGGTTTCTTTTTATTAATATGTTATTGCCCCTGCAGGTAGACGAGCATACGTCCCAACTGATGGCGAGTGGTAGCCGTCGCCCATGGACTTCAGCAATGCCAGGGGCAGAGCCAAGCCGATGCTTACCGTTAAGTAATCTCCCGAAATCTCGTTTGCAGAAGGACCTTTTCTATATCTTTTAGTCATTGTAATTTGAATAAACTCAAGCGACTTTCTGTGAGAAATACGGAAGCAATTTATTATGTATAGAGGAACTCACTCTTCAGCTGGATAGAAGACATCAGCCTTCGCTATCTCAGTGCGTAGGGTCTCGTTACAGCGGCTCTGCACGGCTCTGTGCGAGGCTTCAGCCACCAAACGTTGTTCATCATCATGGTACAGAATCATTGACTGATACTGTAATACGTTAAATTTACAAAATTAATAATATCGTAGCGTTAAACTGAGATATTAGGTAGGATGTTATTTTAGTATACGTTTACGTCTTAGCATCTGTATGCGGAGTGCGAGTTTTTTAACGTTTTCGATAGCGTAAAAGTTAACTCAACTTTGTATGGATTTGAATTTGAATGGATTTGCTTGCCGCTAGGGGCGCTGTTCCGAGAACGAGAACGTTAAAAAGCTCTCACTAAGCACACTGATGCGTTATGATGAAGAAATGACATCGTGTAACAAAATTTAAATCCGAATGTAATGAATTCTATACAATTGAGACAGATTTGAAGAAGAAACTACAATGGCATTCGATTGATATCTATTGGTTTTTGTAACCAATTAACAACATATAGGTCGTAAGAGTGTCCACCCGTCTATGCGGAAAATCAATAAAAACTTATTTATTTATTTGAGTAATGAACAAGCAAGCCCACCTGGTTGCAATTACTCATCAGAGTCTATTGTCATTAGCATTTTAAGGCTAACGGTAACTTAAGACGAATGGATGAAGTCGAAGTAGGAAAAAAAAGATGAAGTCGAAAAATTGAGATATTTTATTCTAAATTACAGGCAAGATCTTTCAGTTCAGTAGTTTTCGGATAGACTGCTGAATTACGGCCCAGTATGATTGTTGGCAACACATCCTATATACAATGAATATGAAATTTCTTAAATTATCTACAATGTGGTTTAAATATATGTACATAATATCTATGTACATAGACTTCCGGAGCGCACGCAAAAAGGCATGGCGATGGAGTATTCAGATCAAAACAGGCTTATGTGAATATTAAAAACTTATTATATTAAGAGATATAAGTTCCGAACTATAAAATTTCAGTCTTAGGTCTATCTAACAACACTCTGTAGGAAAATATAGCAACAATTTTCTCTGATTGTGTCTTATCCGAACTCTTAACTTTCCAATCTTGACTTTAAGGTCTTCAGTAATTTACCTGTCTCTTTAATTTGGTGGTTAGTCCGTACTCGTGGTTAGCCCAGAACATTTCGAGAAGCTCCTCAAAGGTAACAGTTTTCGGATCATAATCGATCTCTATAACTTCTGTGTGGTCCCCGCTGGAAATTTTAACACACACAACTCTATATTATCTTGACTATTAGTTAAATAAATATTCGGAATCACTGATCAAACCTGTCGGAGATGACGCGATGAGACTTTGGCCGTTTTAAGAAAGGAATTATATTCTACCATTTACCAGACCGATAAGGATAATACCACAATAGTTTTGTAAATTTTGGGTTACCGCTATTTTCCGGTGAATACAATTTTGATTTCTACTAATTCTGAATCAAAGTAAAAAGGATATCGCACCTTTAAGATTGAAGTGACTTAATCCAAAATTCTTAATTTTTGGTAAAATCCAAAAACGTAATTGAACAATTGTAATTTTTTTATTTTTTCCATTTTTATCCTTTTAGGTGAGCACTTGATTTACGGCAAGAATACTTTGTCCTTTTTTAGAGTAAAATAACTTTACTTTTAGTAGTCTTGTCTTTTTTAGTTAGGACACTTCATTTCTAATCGTGCGATATAATATACTCTTGATATACCCTAAGGTACACCTAAGAAGATTTCAAAACAATTAGAAATAGATAAAAACTCATTTAATGTTCTTATTTCATTGAAGAACCCGGAAATTAACAAATGGGATGATTAATATGAACTTATTGAGAACAACTTTTCGTTTTTTATTTTGGTTTAGACGGATGGGTCTATTTTCGCTGTTTACACGTGTTATGATGATTATACTTTACACGTGACTCCGGCAAGGCCGAACGAGGAGCGAAATACGTAATTTGTAGATTACAGCAGCAATGTTTGTGGTATTTTCTCATTTTTAAACAACTCTAGGGATTTTAAAAATAAATCTCTAGATATAGTTTACAAACTAATGACTTTAAAATATTAAATTTTTTTGAAGTCGTCGTGGCCTAAAGTGTAAGACGTCCGGTGCATTCGTATCTGGCGATGTACTTGTGAGTCCGCACGGGTAGGTACTCTGCCTATTTCTGCCGTGAAGCAGTAATGCGTTTCGGTTTGAAGGGTGGCGCAGCCGTTGTAACCATGAGACCTTAGAACTTATATCTCAAGGTGGGTGATGCATTTACGTTCTATATGTCTACGGGCTCCAGTAACCACTTAACAACAGGAGGGCTGTGAGCTCGTCCACCCATCTAAGCAATAAAAAATAAAAATAAAATTCATAATGTATTTAACGCGCAGCGAAAGCGAATTTTATCGCTAATTGAAAAATCTACTGTGTTTAAATTTTGGTATTTGAGATATTGACACGATGTTTTTGACACTTTTATGTTTGAGCGTTTTGGAGTATGTATTTATGTTATTACCTACTCTTGAATGTATAAGACAGATAGGTTATTAAACTAGAATTGATTTATTATTCAAACAGAACAGGTTTTCTAGAAAAAAGCGTCCATAGCTATTTTTAAACTAATAATAATAATAATAAAGCCTTTATTCAGACAATAAAAATTTTTTTTTTTTGCATATACATTAATTATTTGTTTTTTTTTTTTTTTTACTATGTTTTAAGTAAGTAGTGGTATTAATATTAATTAAATTTTTTTTTTTTGGAAGCTTTTTTTTTTTTTTTTTTTTTTTTTTTTTTTTTTTTTTTTTTTCTATGATGTTATTAGTTATTGTCTGTTTGTCTATTATAGACATAGGCCTCCTCCAACTGCCTCCTTAGGCTTCTATTTTCAGCTGTTCTGGTCCATGTGCTTCCCGCAACTGCCTTAATGTCGTCCACCCATCTCCTAAATGGTCTACCTCGGTTTCTTTTTCTGTCTCTCGGATACCAGTACATTATAGCTTTACACCATTTCTCCATTTTTAAACTATTAGATTTAAAATCGTATGACGATTCCAAAATAATAACTGTTTTATGGAGAAAAGGAATCGGCCAGGTCAACGTCTATCGGGTTAGATTTTTTTTTATTGCTTAGATGGGTTGACGAGCTCACAGCTCATCTGATGTTAAGTGGTTACGGTTAAGCCCATAGACATCTACAACGTAAGTGTGCCACCCACCTTGAAATATAAGTTCTAAGGTCTCAGTATAGTTACAACGGCTGCCCCACCCTTTAAACCGAAACGCATTACTGCTTCACGGCAGGCAAGGTGGTAGTACCTACCAGTGCGAACTCACAAGAGGTCCTTATAATAAATTCCATTGGTATTTCCTGGAAACTTATTTATTTTCTATGGGTTAAGGTAAAAAAGTAAATTATTTTTCCATAGGTTAAGGTAAATGGATACAATGTTGAAATTAACTTACATGCTTCTGTAATGCGGATTCTTGGTCGTGCCACCGGCGTATCCCACACGAGTCCGTATCACACCGAGCGTGGCGCCGAAAAGAGAATCGTTTGACCAGAAGCAGCCCATACCGAAAGTCGCCTTCTTCGTGGGAATGTCCACATCGTGCAAAAGGGTGTTCTGAAGGTCAAAATTATAATACATTCATAGCATATAATTATCGATATGTTTGTTCTTTCATACTAAGTTGCAATTTGTTCGCACGAGATCTGAATCGATTTTAAAAGAATAGTTCAATTAAAAACTGAACTTGCAAAGATTTTTTTAAATGTTTTTTTTATTGCCATTGTAGGCAGAACATCGTACGGGCCACGGGATGGTGAGTGGTTACCGTCGCCCATGGACCTCAGCAATGCCAGGGGCAGAGCTAAGCCGCTGCCTACCGTCATTTACATTAAATAAGATTTTATTATTGCCAGCGTTGCGAATTCTTTAGATTTTCCGTGGTCACGGACTTCAGTCAGGTGTTATTCGTTGACATTTAGATATTGTGCAACTACCGTCTAATTTTCCACACAAATAAAAGTAACAGTATCTTGATTCTGTTTGATCTGAGTTTTCTTCTTCATGGTCCCAGATTTTAGATAAGTGTTTATACTTAGATTAAACCCTAAAGGCAGTGCTAATTATGTCCACGACTCGGGACAACCGAAGAAAATATTATTAAATGACAGTTTTTCAATGTATCAATGGAACAAGTCACTTATTCGATACACATATCATTCGTAGATGACGAATAGAGAAGAATGGTAATTGTATAATGCTAACAGATAAGAAATATTTGTCGTTCAATCATAAAATTGTCGTTCTTATCATGATAGCACAAAGTTCATAAGGAAATGATGATTCCTAAAATCGTATATTGCGTCTTTAAGATCATCAATGCCCCCCCTATAAGTTATTAAGTTTTGTGATATCAAGTCCACATAATGAATGCGCCGTGCGTTTCGTAATTATTATACAACATTGATAAAATCAAATGACTGCACGTTGAACAAATACAAGTAATTTACGCTTCAATTTACAATTCTATTTCAATACAGTGTTGCATCTGTTGAATGATAAACTGTTATACTTATTAATTCATTGCATGGCTTAAAGTAGACAGTTGGATTGTCTATACTGAGAAATCATAAATATGAGCAGCAAATGAAGGCAGCAAGAACGTGAGGAGAACTTAAAAGTCTGTTACGGTGGTTTGACAAAAGCAAGTAATCTTTGTTACAACGCGCTGGATCTAAGTTTTAATTCTCTAGAACATTGCCGGAAGACATGAGAAGCTATTGAAAGTTTTGGGTGAAAAAATTCGATCAATTAAAAATGCGTTCGGCAGGCATTTTGCTTTTAACTTTTTTGAAGTGCTTCTGTTTCGGTTTACCGCAGAATTTCTTCTCAGTGGGTCGCTTTTACGATTCGGTGGTAGATTCTGCGAAGGGTTAGTATTAGCAACGTCCTCAGGCTAGCGCCCCGTGAGCTTACCTACTCGCTCGGATAATATAATCTATTATAACCCTATGACCCTATACTATATGAATTAGTAGAATAGGTAGGCAAAAAAAGCAGAATCGACATGAGACACTTCGTAGATCGTTATTGTCATTACTAAAAGTTACATACGGGTCCCCTTGCGTTTCAATATATATATATATATAGTATACTCCAGTATATATTACATGGCTGTTTATATTCATGTGTACCTATTACAATAAATTATGACTTCGTGGTCAGGGCTCTGAAACTGCGATACTCTAAGACAAATATTTTTTTGTATGGAAACCAGCGAAATCTAGTAGCGAATGCCCCTAAACATATATGTTGAACACAGAAAATAAAAAAAATAAAAAATTATACAAATCTTTATTTGTCATAGACAAATAGATTAAATTTTATCAATTCGTGATTACTGAAATTTTACAAACTCCTTCATTAAAAATAAAATATAGGATAGGTAATTTATGTTACTGCTATCTACAGGAGCAATGAGAAACTAATCGAAGCGAAGCCATCTAGTGGCGGACGCCCGTAAACATTTTCGTTGAGTGCTTGAGTTGCTTATTACTAATTTATGTGTATTGTCTATGTTCGTGGTTCTATCGTGAATAAGTTAGCGAATGCTCTATAAAACTAAAGATTTTTTCCGTAAAACAACTAAACATTGTTTTTGTTGAACTCTTAATGCCTGCTACATTTTCTCAGAATTATCCTCGTAACTCTTCTCTTTGCTTCTTAATAATAAGTAGTTGAGTATTGAAAATATATTATTATGTTCCACGATGTATTGATGCTATTTCTGTAAGAAAAACGTCGACATCCTATTTAATAGCTACCCTTGCTCGAGTTTCAAGTCGTAGAAAACGAGGCGTCCGGGCGTTCCATCAATTTATTTGCATCAATTTCTCGACCATTTGCGATAATCGACCTTCGTTCAATAACTTCGTGCATTCATTAAATTCAAAATGCCTTATAATCAATAACCACTAGTCGGCCTGAGAATTTTTAGTATTTTATTCAATTGATGAAACTCGCTCGTTGTGGCAATTTGTGTTTGTGGGTTTTTTCCATCAAAAGTTCGTACTTTAAAAACCCTATTATAAATACGAAAACAACTAAATGTTAATCAGACAAATCTGTGGAATATTTGTGTATTATTTTCAATATATAAACAAACATATTTTATATAATAAAAGTGTGTGTGTCCGCTCCGACGCACGACTGGAGTTTACTGGATATAAAAAATTAAACGAAACAATACGAGAAATAGTTCTATATTACGACAACACGATACACTACAGATTATTAACAAATTAACGAGACACAAAACAAACGACTAACAAATATATGAAAATACAATAATGAGAGAAACGCGCGATCAGTACGAGGCTTTGTGGCGGACTGCCGGCGCAGCAGCCCGGCGTCACCTGCGATAACGCGGCCGCGCGTTGGCTCCTGATTGGCGCGCGCACGCATCACGCAATCAGGAGCCAATCAGGCGCATAACGCATTTCGTGTGACATGCTAGTACGATTTTGATTGGCGCGCGCACGCATCACGCAATCAGGAGCCAATCAGGCGCATAACGCATTTCGTGTGACATGCTAGTACGATTTTGATTGGCGCGCGCACGCATCACGCAATCAGGAGCCAATCAGGCGCATAACGCATTTCGTGTGACATGCTAGTACGATTTTGGTCCCCATAATTTTCATACCCCGGGCCTATATATGTAAATCGATTCTAAAGGAGTAAACTCCAATAATTTAAATTTCTATAGTACTCATATATTTTATAATTAAGTTTGTCTGCAGTAAAATCCTAAATCAGCCGAATAAAAGAACGTTTTAAATTCTTAAGATATCATTTTTGTTAGTACTAATAAGGTAGGTCCTTAAACTAACTCATTTCGAATCTGAAGTCCGTTGATACACTAAAGCGAAAATTGTAACTGAACTTGAATATTGTTTTGTTTTTTTAAAGCGCGCATAGAAAAACATCCAGGGCTCGCAATTAATGAAATTAATATGATGGAATTTGATGTTTTTTACTTGGTAACACCGAAAACGTTGTTTTTGTCGAAAGCTACACACTGAGATCACTTTATCACCTTTACTAATACGCTAATTCATTATGAACGGACGTATTTTAGGTAATAATAGTATTTAATTGACCAATTACTATAACCAGTTCTTTTTTTTTTTATTGCCTTTGTAGGCAGACGAGCATACGGCCCACCTGATGGTAAGTGGTCACCGTCGCTCATGGACGTCAGCAACGCCAGGGGCAGAGCCAAGCCGCTGCCTACCAAAAGATTTTAGATAAGAAAAATATTATCACAATAAATATATTCAATTTAAGTAAAACAGCCTCTTTTATTTATTTATTTTGAGATAAACTTTGTTGTTCTTAAATAGTTTACGGTATATAAGTATTAGTTCAAGCAATTGGTTTTCTTTAATTGTATTTTTTTATCCTACCCATTCACTGGTAGCCTAGGAGGCTAATCCCGGACGGGTAGGTGAGCTCACGGGCTCAACCTGAGAGAATTTGCCAACACTAGCCCTAGCAAGAGCAGTGCTTTGCAGAATCTACCACCGAATCGGAATCACGACCCACTGAGAAGATCCGGCGAGAAACTCAGTGGCCTGTGTCTATGGATTAGTTCGCTCGTCGAACTCTTCGGAAACGACGAGTTCGACGAGGATTTAAATGTAATAGGTTAATAGACAGTATGCAACGGCTTGGCTGTGCCCCTGATGTCTTTGACTAGCGGTGACTACTTACCATCAGGCATTACTAATAAATAAATAAAGGTCAGGCTCATAGCCTACCTGATGTAATATGGTTATACGACTAAGCAAGTACGTTAAAGCCTACAGACATCACAACATGAATGTCGTAATCTACCTTGAAACATGAGGTTGAAATCTCAATACTATTCTTTTTTTAGGATGTATGTATTGCTGGTGGCCCATAAGGTCATTCTAGTTTCAGCAAGACAGGTCGTCGGGCACGGCTTCAGCCGGGAGGGATGGAGTTTTGTAGCAGCTGCCTGAATGAGACCTAACAAGGGCAGCTGAGAAGATCCGGCAAGAAGCTCAGCGGGCTGATGTTATGAGTCACGTTTCGCGTTTAACTGTGACGAGTTCGACAATCACGGTACCAGGATCCCAATACCTGCAGACGTCTAATAGGAGGGTTAGTGGATTGGATAGGTCCGTAAGGATGTATCTAGGGCATCGACGGTGACTGGCTCTTGAGTGAGCCGGATTCGGGGAGTAGTCAGCGGCGGCCCCTATGAGATAGTTTTCATGACGCATCGAGCTTATAGAAGTACCGTTCCGACCCTTAATACTAATACTTGTATAACGTCTATCCCACTCTTTAAGCCGGAACGTATAAATGTATGCAGAAATTACCTCAGTGACCATCTAAATGTGTGGGCTCACATTTCGCCCAAAAAAAAAACGAAAACAATAATCACAAACGAATAAAATCAAGACTGTGCAATATACTTCCAACATAACAGTCTATTTACCTTGGCCCGATGACCGTGTCTATTGAAATAGATTCGCGTCCATTCGGTCACAAATCATTATTAACATGTGTGTACAATTTATTCTATAGTAAAGTATGTAAAGAAAACACAAAAACCACAATGAAACAATAATTTAAATTATTGCTTAGAGTTGCGTTCATGTTAATGCGTCCGCATCAAAGAAATTTCACCTGTGAGGATCAAAAAAATGTTAATGACCTAGTCACCTACTTGAAGACTGGAATATTGCAGCAGAAAGTTCATAAGAAAAAAAAACTTATAATAAATAAAACGTCGACGAATGGGAAGAAAAAATACTACTAAATATAAGATCACTTGAAAATAACTTACGTTAACTGGTGGCTTCATTTTGCAATATTGTCTTAATAATTTCAGCATGCGAAATACAGAACAGAGGCCCGTTGATTCTTGATAAAGGTGAAATGTATGAAGGAAACTTTAAATTCCGCGTCCTGAAGATCGTAGTGGCTATAGAGTGAAGCGGAGAGACGTCTTCTTTACACGTCGGTCCGGCGAGCACTGTCACTCACAGACGTTCTTGAAATTAGCAGACGTTACTATTGAATGCCGCATGCTTGAAATAGGTACGTTTTCCATCAACTTGCTGTGTTTTTTTTATTTTATTTCAAAATCAGCTTTTGTAACTTGAACAGCTTGCTGTAAATGTTCACACTAAGTTGCTTTTACCGCTGCTAACTCTATTTAATAGTAAATGATAGTTTTGGTTATAATTTCAAGCAGATAATATACGCTTTGTGTTACGGCGTGTCATCGCAGAGCGCGTGTAGTGTGTCGTTGTGTTAGTGTGACGCACGTAAACTTGGCCTCGATATCGACTGATAGCTCGCAACTTGACGAATCGATAAGACAATAAACTTTTTTTGCGGATCCGAATTTACTTACTTATCTATACTAGATCGATTTTTTAAAGGCATATTATTTATCTGTTATATATTTCAGATTAGAGGATCGAAGGTCCCGATAGTTAACTTATTTCTGGTTTAGGTACATAATAACGCAAAAAAAAAATTCAACGCGAAACTATTTTTATTATAACTTGTCAGATAATGCTTGACGTCACGATATCAAATTCCTTTATCTTTAATCTAAATAAAAAAAATACGTTTTGCTTTTATCAAGTAATTACATGATTTGGTAGAATATACTTTATCATTCATTTATAAACATGTTGTCAATTTTGTAATTTGACTACTTGATTGACGAATACATACCATTACGAATTGTTTATAACCTACCGTTTGATCTAGATTATAAAAGTGTCAGTTTGTAGGTGCGTACCTGTGTTTGTAGTAGAATTTGAGCAAAACTTTGAAAATATCGATTTAACACTTCCTCTGCTTTAATAGACATTTGTCGAAATACATAATTATTATGCTCACAGTCATTGATGCTAATTTTTACCCTGGAATAGTTAAATTTAAAATGATTTCTTTAGAGCTAGCGTTTCAATTAAGAAAGATCTCGTCATCGGTCAGTAAGCTCCATCATGACTTTCTACGCGCTTGTTATTGAAGGAGTCGATGTAAGTTTCTTCACACTTCACATAAGGATAATTTATGAATATGCAACTCGCTCACGGGCTCAACCTGAGAAATTTTGCTAACACTAGCCCTAGCAAGAACAGTGCTTCGCTGAATCTTCCACTGGATCGGAATCGCGACCCGCTGAAAAGATACGACGAGAAACACAATGGGTAGTGTCGACCATGATATGAATTAGAGAAGCTTATAATTGCGGGTCCCATAGATGTTTATTAGGTATTTCGTGTAAAATGAAGAGGGATCTAACAATTTTTTTTTAATTAACCCTGATTGTGTTTTTGCTTTAAAAATGTTAAGTACATCGATAGAGTGATCATCGCTCCGTAATTTTTCCTCGCTTAGGATCATGATCTAGCGTAGCGTAGAACGCATTACTGCTTCACGGCAGAAATAGACAGGACTGTGGTACCTTCATCATCATCATTATCATCATCATCATCTCAGCCTGTCTGCTGTCCACTGCTGAACATAGGCCTCTCCAACTGATGTCCAGTGCGGGCGGTCCGTTGCCACCTGCATCCAACGTGACCCAGCAATTTTCACCAGGTCGTCGGTCCATCTGGTAGGTGACCGTCCCACACTGCGTTTGCCGGTACGTGGTCTCCACTCGAGGATCTTTCTGCCCCATCGGCCGTCCGATCTTCACGCTATGTGGCCTGCCCACTGCCACTTCAACTTGCTAATCCTACGGGCTATGTCAGCAACTTTGGTTCTTCTACGGATCTCCTCATTTCTGATTCGATCTCGTAGAGAAATACCAAGCATAGCCCTTGTGAAGCACGACGTACCTATTCGTACGTATTCACACAATATCTTACCAATAGTAGCCCGTCATAACACTGCTAACGCTCCGATAACACTGAGTCGGGAAGACGTTCATAATTCATAAAATAATAAAAACTAAGGATTAACAGATATAATTTAAATAAAACTATTTTCGATTGAAACAAACGATTTATTTTCTTATAATATATAACTTTTAAGTATACTCATTGAATCTAAAGTTCAAAAGTTAAAGTTTCTTGTTTGCAATTTATTTGCATTGTATTCGTGTACTTTTAGTTTCCATTATTTGGGTAAAAAAGTAAATATACCTACCTACATAACACACACAGATAAAAGTAACAATAGTTTCACTACGATTAAGTACACAGTGCTAAGTAAATATTAATACAATTTAATAATAAAACGCAAAAAATACGATCCGACTAATATAGCTGTAAAATGTACCTTCTTAATATTATAATTCTGAAAATAATTCTCGATCACAATAAATTTAAGATATTATTCATTCATTCATAATTCACTCATTGTAATAAGACAGATTATACAAAATATAGATTAAATTACACAACATAAAAAAAAAAAAACTAGAACTTTTGAACAATAGACACCTCTCTACAAGATAAGTTTATTTGAAGACTTCGTATTACTTATAAATCTTCTTTCCAATACGATGTAACAAGGTAATTTAATTTTTTTATCGACATCAAAGCCACATCGGATATATTCTTCACAGTTTAATAAATATTTCAGATTTGTTCCACTGTATTGTTATTTATACGCGACCGTCTATGGGAATAGTTTTCTTCCAAAATGATAAATCTAAATATTACAATAGTTTCCGTTTATGACCTTGAGATCGATACGGGCCCGTGTAATCCAAAATAAGTTATGACAAGTTTTCTTGTTGACAATCATCTACCATAGTCATAAAGTTTGGATAATAGCAATTTAATAAACCTCTTTAATATATTGCCTTTTAAAAATAAAATTGCTATATAAACATTTATTCTAGGACAGTTCAAATGTATTAGATATATCTTATTTAAAAAAAAAAAAACTTATTTGTACTTTTTTTTTTAAATAAAATTAAATTTTTTTAAGTGATATTAAAATTTAGTATTCTAGGCAAGAGACACTCTACATTATTGTTTATTAAAAAAATTCCTACAAATTTCATAATATTCTACTTTTGATAAGGATTATAGCCTAAAGTATAAACATTTAGTAACAATACAGGCGGCGATATGTTTCTCGACATCAGAGGATTATATTTATCCATAATTTCTATTTTGAAGTGAAAACTTATTTAGCACCGTTTTGATTTGAAATATTCGGTCAAACGAAAAAAAAAGCCAAACTAAAATGAGTCAAATGTATTTATTTATTGCATCTATAAGATTTAACTTGCAAGAGAATAAGATAGAATGCTTCTAAATGTGTCGCTTCATATGTGTGGATTAGACATTTTTTTTGTATCACTTTATAATTAGTTCTAACACATTTTTGATCTCTGTGCTACATTTTCCGAATAAGAACTCTGGTAATTATTGGACCTAAAAATTGTAGTCAGCACATAAACCCGATTATTTACTGTAAGGAGTTCTTCTGATGTCGATTGACTTAAATTTCACTTTCGCCTTCACAATTTCAGCGATTATATTTCAACAGATACGACGATCGAAGTCAACAGTCTCATCCTACAACTATCAACAAACGAGGACCCATAACGATTCAATAAGACAGGTCAATTGCTATATCGTACACTAGGCTAACTCATCGAACATTATAAATACTAACGATTTGCTCACTCCACGATAACGAATGAATGAGTGAATGATTATTGTATGATAAATAGAATGATGGAACTATTATAGTAAATGAACGAACCACATTCATGACGTACATTCATCGTCAAATGTATTGAAAAGAAATACACTCACACACAGAAAATCTACATAAAATACCATCAAAAATGCTGTGATAACGTTTAAAGAACACATTTATTTGACACTAAGGTTTTGAAGTGTGTTCGCGGCTGATTTACATTGATCCAGTGACTTGCGACACTCTCAGAGGCCAATATTACTTGATATCGCTGTTCACATGTGGCTTAGAAAAAAACAAAAAAAAAAACAATTAAATATGAATGCACATTTTCAACGCCGAAAATCACTGGCTCGAAAGAATAGATATCATATTCCAACCAGCACTGGTCCGAGACGAAACTAGACTTGAACTAAGCCATCGAGTTGCTAATACAAACGAAGTTGCCGACAGTCACTGTCCAGTGTAAATCCTCCATTAAATTACATATCTTATATACAAGAGCAACGACAACAAGTCACTATTCCTAATAAACGTTGAACATTAATAATTATTTTACGTATTTAAATCGTTTATGTACATATGATCACACGATAACAATATTACAACAGAGGAATAATTTTTATTAAGGCAAGACTGATTTACAGGCACACAATTATTGTTCACAAGAAATTTCACTAAATAAAAAACGAAGAATAAAATAAATATGTATATGGTAAAAAAAATAGATGCTGTTATGTACTTTTACGGGAGAATCTCAAGTTAGACTGAGATCGATATTTTTAAAGTTTTTTTTAAATAATTTTTTATTGATACGTCCGGGCAAGAGGCGACGCCATCACAACCAAATAAAGTGAGGAACGGAACGAAATATGCAACTTAAAATTACATTTGAACTTCTTACGTATAAGATACAATAGTACCAAAAATGCTTTTAAAAATGCTAATAAAAATAATAATACTGTAATAAAAATAATTATGGAAAAAATATATTGTGCTTTTCTTTAATAAGGCCATTCAGTATTGCTTACTTCTCATTTTTTGTATTTACACGTTTAAGTACTTTTTAAGTACCAATGATTTCATAGTTTAAATATTTATAATTAAACTAGTGACTAAAATATGGACGAATGATTTTTACGGTATGATTAGAATAAGAATATGAAAACTACAAGAAAATTAGATACAAAAAAAACTGTAGATAATATATTTGAAAAAATATATATGGAATGTGGCCAATTTCTTAATGAGTATACCACAGATAATGAACACTTTTTTTTTCTGTTCTAAATGAAGATAAGATATGTTGTTTGGAAAAGTGCGATTTGACAACTTACAACGATTGGCAAAATAATTCAGTAAACGGGCAATTTAATATAATATAATATGTACGGCAAGGCAATTCTCGTCAGCGATTTAAAATCTATTAACTTTTATCGCATAGTTTAGTGAAGTCAAATAATTTTATAAGTATGAAATGGCACAATATGTGGAAATTACGAATTGACTGAAAACGCACTAACAAAAGTGCATGGTTGATGACTTTAATGATTCACAGGCAAAATAATATTGGAGACGAAAATTTGTTAACATTCAAAAATTCTCTTGCTGTATACGAAGTGTAAAAATTGGCACTAATTGAGTATTTAGCCGTTCAAAATATAATCGAAAAAGAAGAAAAGCGCCATCTATCATTTCGGGGCGACACTAAACATTTTTTTTAATTTAACGTACGCACGCACGTAATCTTTCACTAAAGCCTACACAAGAAAAAAAAAGTTTTATTTTCTTAGCGTCGTACATTGCGACCTACTAAATGACAAGAATGCTATGTGGCCCCCTTCGGTTCGTCAACTACCAGCTGCTCGAATACAAACTGAATCGATACGCGGTTTCTACCGTGATTCGATATTTTCCTATTATTACGTAAATTGAAAACGAAACCTCTTTTGGGTGCTATGTGCAAAAATAAATCCTATTTATACACCATTCAGCATTAGAACAATGAACATTTAGTGAAAATGTTGAAACGATATAAAAGAAAAATAAATTCTACTAATACACATAATTAAAAAAGTAATTTATAAATTTTACATAATCGAATACGTTCAAGGAACACACGCTGAATATCTCTAAGGTAATCGTTATCTAGTTCACTGTTTTCGCGATACCTCAGTTCCTATTCACAGTTAAAACTTACATAAGTCTTTGTACATTGTTACGAATCGCGAAACCGTTTTCAGAATTACCCTCAAATACACATCTGATATTACAAGATAGTATATAGTTTTATTTTAACCAAACAAGCAACCCCTGTCTAGTGATATGAACAATATTATCATCGCGAACGAAAGACGATTATAA
The DNA here is from genome assembly GCF_030267445.1 of Bombyx mandarina. Taxonomy (NCBI): domain Eukaryota; kingdom Metazoa; phylum Arthropoda; class Insecta; order Lepidoptera; family Bombycidae; genus Bombyx; species Bombyx mandarina. The sequence continues at coordinate 10,077,621 of NC_143218.1, forward strand.
TATTATAATGTTTAAAGTCGGTATGTTTTCTCAAGAAGAAAAATAGGACATGTTAAACATTAGAATTCCAAAAGTATAATATTATTTTAGAATCGTAGACATAAATTTCAATAAAATTTCTAAACCTTCGTATTTCACAAACAATCAAGTCCCGAAATAAATTGGACTATTTACGTACTAAAAGCGAAGATAATTAATTTATAATAAAAATACTCATTATTTGTTCAATAACTTATTATATTAATGTTTTGTATTTTTTTAAACGCCATGTTTCACATAGACGAGCTTCTTTCCGATTCAATAGGCACTTAATTATTATTTATTAGGAATAAATGTTACGTAATTGTTCCGTTTACATTTTCATTCATTAATACAGGCAATACTGCAAACAAACGTACGAAACTATAAATAAATTGGAATGTTCTAAAAGGAGAATAGCTACACAGTAATTATAAACTAAAAATAAATTTAACAATTATTTGAATATATAGGATTATTTATGATGAATTAAAACATTTCCATGTGTATAATCTACTTAAAAATATTAAAGATTGAGCTCTTATGACACTATCACACTGTATTCCCTCCCAGCCGTTGGCAAGCCCGTCTGCGCGTGAGCAATAATGGCAATACTTGATCGGCAATAAAACAAAAACTGGTTTTTCATGTTGGCAACAAAATTGCAAAAAAGTTTTGTCGTTTGACTTAATTCAAAATTAGAATTCGCTTGAAAATTTCAAAATTTTGCTATATTAAAAATGGGAGTCACCGTTGTTACAATTAGGTCGTTCAAACTTGTTTTAAATACATTTTTTTATAATCGTTTTAATTTTCTGGAATGACAATCAGACTTTTTTTTTAATCACATCCTTTAGTAAAAGGCAAAGAAATATAGTGTGGCACAGCTACCAAGCATACAACAAAATCATGGATACAATTTTCACACAAAATGTCCTGACGAGGTATAAGAAGCACTTGGTTCTATTAACATCAAGCTATGCTGCCTTGTTCTCTATTTAACCTGCGCTGTGTGGGTCTGTTTTTTTTCAAAACGTCTCGATTATACTTGGGCCATTACAAACGTGCGAACTGATTCATAAATAATTTTTATCAGACCTCTCGCTCACACTTATAGGCATATCGGATCTCTCGCTCACAGTTCTAGTGTTACGTGTATAAAACTTAAATCAACATAATTACACAAAAAAACGTTACATATTTATTTAAATTTTAAAAATATATTTTTTTCCTGTCACTTTTTAAATTCGTTAAACAAATAATTTAATTTTAATTTTAACAAAGTTAAGTTTTTTTTTTTATTGCCCTTGTAGGCAGACGAGCATACGGCCCACCTGATGGTGAGTGGTTACCGTCGCCCATGGACTTCAGCAATGCCAGGGGCAGAGCCAGGCCGCTGCCTACCGCTTAATACTCTCCACAAGCCTCGTTTGAAGAAGGACATGTCATAGCGCTCGGGAAACACCGTGGAGGGGAGCTCATTCCATGGCCGGATGGTACGTGGCAAAAAAGATCTCTGGAAACGGATCTGTGGATGACCGCAGTGGCTAAGTTATCGAATAATGCTTCCATGGTTCGCGTAGGGTTGTCTAATGATAACTAACACAATTTTTACAAACACCTACAACCCAAAATTCACATGTACCAGTCATCAACGACCACGTCGTCTGACTACTTGAACCCGAGCAACTCCGGGCAACCCTTTATCGATATCGAGGTGCGCGGCATTGTCACATCCCTTTGCCGTAATGTTTTATGACTCAGTTCGCACGTTTGTAATGGCCTAAGTATAGTCCCTCATTGTGCTATTATCGTCTATCTCGCTCGCGCGCATCTGATCACGTGCGATGACAAAACACTGCACGATAAAATCAGCTTAAATCAGCACAGTACAGCTTGATATTGATATTCCATCTTTACCCTAAGCTGCAGTTACATTGTCAGTGCTAGAGTCCACAAATGGCCCTCATATCGGATAATCTGTCTCCAACGGGGATACGATTTTGAAATATTTTTCTCTGGTTGCAACACATCTACATTATGACGCAGCACCTATGAGACCTGGTGTCGCCGACGACGTCACTGGTGTTCCCGGAGAAACGCGGCATGGTCCCGGAACTGGGGGATAGGGTCAGAGGATTCAGCTGAACCGGCATGTCCTTTGCTTCATTCAGAGAACTGATACTGTGGTTGTTTGTCGAATTCAGACTATTCTCTACTGGACTTCCATTCGTTCTTATCTGCGAACGTTGCTTCTTTAAGTCCGCTAATGTGCCTGGAACATACAGGGTTGCGTGTTTGAGGCCGAATTGACAGTGTTGCCAGGATGATAAAATGTAACTTTTTTTTTACTAAAAATTTGTGCTACTACGTAGAGAATTGTATAAATGCTATCTGTTGTTTTTATTTATTGCAAATTACTAAGTATACATAATATGCATGCGTTATGCACTAAAACATTAAAAATACTTTAAACATTAATTTTATAAATTTATAAATATTATATAAAAAAATTAAACTACTAATATTTCTGGGAAGTGAACGAAAAGTTGAAATCAGAAAATGAACGTAACTACAGCGTTATCTTACAAAAAAAATAATTAAACAATTAAAAGCTTTAGAAAAGTTAGTAATGATAAAGAAGTGAGTGCATAAGACTACAAGGAAAGACATACGAACAAAAATGCACATTAATTTAAGCTTTTTATCAATGCATCTAAGATACATAAAGAACAGAATAAAAGAGTAAGAATTAAAATAAGCCACACATTACAACGCATGCAACTACATAGAGACTTCTTGCCTCAATATGCATCCTCGAGAGCGTTTCATTTCTCAAAAAAAACCCGGAGCGCTGCCCTTTTGTTCAGAACATAAAATTCAAAACCATCACTGTGCAAAACTGGTTATGGTTATTATATTATTATACATATAATTGTTATCAAGTGCTATTTATAATAATAATTTATGTGCTTGTTATTTTGCAATTTATAGTTCGTAAGGATGCATATATTTACCTGCGTTAATCATGACGGTGACATGAACATTGATTTTACCATTATTGTCTGTGGTGTAAGTGGCCGTGCCTCCATCTGTGATCGCGATCTGGTTCGGTGTCACGATCAACTCTTTCCTACCGTCTAAGGCGTCCTCGGACTTGTAGGGGTCGTTGTCCTGGCCCTCGGGAGCTTTCCTGACGCCGTTCGGCACGTTCGGCCTGTCGTAATGTCTGGTCTGCTCGTTAACCGCCTCTAGTTGCGGGGCGGGTACCGAACCGGGCGCGTACTGCGAGGCCGCGTTCACGCCGAACAGCGGATTGCTGATCTTAGACTGGTTGTAGTGTGTGCTGTCTGAGGCGTCGCTGACGTCACTGGGTCTATGCGGTCCCCGTTGGTTGTAAGAGTGCTTCGGGACTGCGTATTCGACATTGGAGTCGTAGCTCTGGTTCGAATTTGTCGAGTCGGTTGACACTCTTTTGTGCGATAGATCTGATGATTGTAGGTTGGCGCTGTTTTGATCATTTTCAATGCCATTGGATAAACCCTGTAATGCGAAATGTGAAAGAAACTAATTAATGGATATTTAAATAAATAAACTTTCAGCGTTAAGTAAACGTTATAAATTATATTACAATCATATCTCTTGTATAGAAAAAGTTCCTACAGTTATCACTTATTTTGAGATGGTAATTAATTCATTGCATAGCCAATGATATACTTGAAAGAAACCTTCATTCATATTGCTTCACGTCTTTTCCTATACTTTGTGCAATAATTCGCTTCATTACCAACGTAAGAGTAGCAATTAGACATTGATAATTGTTCATGTGACGACGGATGGAACATTAGTCGTATCGAAAGTTTCGCAACGTGCGTACAGGAATCCGCGTACCGTTTTCACAATAGTTCGCGTGCCTAATTTGCACTGTCCGACTGAAACGCACAATTTTACTTTTACATCTTTTATTTATGAAGTGATATTCTGTCACGAATAATTCGTTAGGCCGTCGCTGATTCGACGTTTGTGGATCCCGAAAATATAGAAATGGATAGGATGTGATCGTCAACAAAGGTTTTTAATTCTGGATGTTGCCAGATGGTGTGCAACGGTTACCGAGTGTATTGACCACAAAACAAATGTAGCCACTCACTGCCTTGGAGCCTTTTTTTCTACCTAGTTCTCAGAAAACTCGAGGGACTATGACTGATTTAACCAGGCCGGTAGACTAGCTCACAGAGCTCAACCTAACTGAGAATACCAACATTTGCCCTAGCAACAGCAGTGCTTGAAACTACCACCGGATCGGAATCGCGATCCACTGAGGAGATCCAGTGAGGAACTCAGTAGGTTGTGTTGTCTGTGGGTTAAGATGCACGTCGAAACCTTAGAGAAAAATTATTGGTGGATATAGGAACGCTTAAACGTGATGTGATTTTAAACCATGACCTTAAAGCTTCGTCAGTGGTAATTTTTTTTTTGCTTAGTCTGTTGGACGAGCCTGCGGCTCACCTGGTGAGTGGTTACCAGAAGTGGTTACCAGAACCCATAGACATAAATGCCGCCACCCACCTTGAGGCACGAATTCTAAATTTCCATTTTTAATATGGCCCTACCCTGCAAACCAAAGTATTAGTGCTCAACAATGGAAACACCTACCGTACATCATTAATAGGTGGTAGCTACCCGTGCGGCTCATAAGCCGCCCTACCACCAGACTACCATAAGTCGCAAGAGCAAAAGAATTGGAACACAATGTATCACTCGTTTTGTAGAAATAGTAGAATAGAATATATGGAATATAGTCAGAAATTTCATATTATTACTATGGGTGAGTGCCTAGTACCTTATGTGATTTTATAATGAGTTAGCTATTGCATTTGATTTGCATTTAGTAAATAATGAGGTGCCGAATGCACAATTTTTTTTATCTGTACGGATATGAACGTATACTAAATTGAAGTCTGTCTGAATATTTGTATAATATGATAACCAATAATGGCTTTTAGGAAAAACAGCTTTAGAATCTTGTTTCCTTTGACATTTATGTCTTTAAAAGTAAAAGCACATATCGCTATATTGTTCTAGCTTTGTTAACAATATGTGAGTTTTAAGTTTTAAAGAATGATGAGTAAAGTTTGCGCTTTAATATAATTTTATGGAACATCAATGCATCAGAAAAAAATTTGTATCAATACGCATATAAACGGTACAATTTTGAAGAAAATAGTTGTGGAGTAAACTAAAAGCAAAATACGTTTAAAAAAAATTGTAAACTCAAAATTACTCAACCCGGGATAGACGCAACGCAACTAATCAATAATAGCCCAATTCAGTTCCAAATATCAACTATTACTCTAATAAAGTATAAAGGCATACCCGATAACGAAGTCCCAAAATTTGCGGCTCCTTACGCATACGTCGTAAATTATCGTGCGTCAAAAACATTATGTCCAAAGACATTTTCAGTTCAGCCACATTACAAACACAAACACAAAAATCCTTTCGACTATAATCACTTTATGAAAATACGTAAAACGGAGAGTCGAATATTAAGGCAGAGTTTTTTAATATCATAGTGCATTGCAAAATTAAAAAAAAAAAACAATAGTGCTGGGCGCGTGTTCCCGCGCTGACCACAGCGACTGGCAATGGAGGCGCGCACGCCGCTTACCGCGCGAGGGAAATCGTTGGAAAAACATAGTGATGCTATGTCGTCAATCAATTCGTCTACCGGAACGGGACGATACTAATCGAATTACTAATTAAACAATTTAACTTATAATACATTATAATATAAAAATTGGAACAACTGAATTGAAAGGAATCAGTTTTTAAATTAGTTTACTTCTCCTTACTACAGTTTAACGTTAAAATTAAATAGCGTGTGTAGCAGCTAACTAGACTTTAACGTTATGATAACAGTTGTCGGTTTATCTGGCCGCGTTATTTACAACCGACCGTAACGAATGATTTCGATTTTAAATCGTTTCGTTGGTTAACTATCATAATCGTTGTAACCTAGATGAACAGACGTTAATCTTACGCTAGCTTAATTAATTTTATCTATAGATTCTCAGACATACTGATAAGAGTTTCAAGTATCCGGGAACCGACAACTAAACCTATTTTGAATTGAAACTAAATGAAAAAAAATCCTTTTTATTATTTAGGAAGCGCAATACTGATATCGAGTATCATCTCTATCATTTCATAGCTCAGTAACACAATAACATGGATTTTATTAGATATTTTCTTTTTCGAAGCGATTTATACTTTTCATTGGTACAAATTGAATGTATTTTTTTTTATTAAAATAAATCTGGGACAGACGTTACATCGCCAGTGTAGAGAGATCATGCAATTTATTCAGCAAAAAGTCGACTATATTCAATGGCATACATTTCTAAGACGTGTGCATATTCTCCGAGGTAATGGAGGTAAGACGATCACGATTCCATTTACAACATTACGAGCGATTGACAGAAGCCGTCACGACATGGCAACACGCTCACTATTTTATTTCTATTCAACAATATTGTTTACTTGATTCGTTGAAATGTACTAATTGTATCCTGAATGAAATTTACACAACACGCTTCCCGAGTACGATAATATTTATTATATTAATTGGTTGGACTAGGCCAAATGGCATTCACCTTGAAAATAATTTTCCTGAATTTTCTTATTCATTGCTTGAATAGATAGGAATAGGACTTGGTGGAATCATATCTCAACTTGGTGCAATCATGGTTGACTTAGTGGAAGCTATTCACTGTTGTTCAATACATCGCTTAGAGACGCAGCAGAAAGTTCAATCCGGAGTTTCTATTTATACTCAAAGTCCACACTTCTTAAGTAACGATCTATTTATCTCTTGATATTTTAGATCGATAAAGAAGGTCACGATCTACCTGATTTTAAGCGCTTACTGGAGCTCATAGACTTTTCATATACGTGTGAAAACCTATAGAAGAAAAAAACGATGTCGGTCAGATAATTAGAACCCCAGCATGATATAATCCCTGGATACTAATATATCCGACTTACCCCATATACCAAGGATCCGTCATCTACTACACTAACTATATCAACGTAAGGTTTTTTTGGAAACTTACAGAATCTTTAAGAAAACGTATCCACGACTAGGGTTCGTCTTAAAATAATTCTTAAAAGTATAATATGATCACGAATACTGGAAACGAGCCGCCACAGAAAAAAACCGACCGACCGGAGCGTATGACGTGCGCATCAAATAAATGAAGTTTGTATTGTATTAATTAAACTCGCGTCCAATTAATTAACTAAGTCTTACTAATTACGTGACCGTCTCAAGTCGAAAGCAGAGAAAGTAACAGACGGGGGGGGGGGGCTACGACTGGAAATTTCTTTTTCACTTCACACTTAGGTTTCTGCGATAAAAATAAAATTTCCATTTAACGGTTTATAATAACGGATTAAGAAACACAATTATAGGGCTTCCTATAAATCCAGTTCAAGGGAACATCTGAAAAGTAATCTAGCACCTGTAGCCTTATGCATTAGGCTGTACCAACTATTTTAATACGCTATATATTGCGAATGTAATAAACAAGTATTTTATTTACGAAAACATTTTATACGTGTGTAATTTAGATGTTAATCGGCCAGTATATTATTACGAGTGTAAGTTTAATTGATTACAACAGGCTTATGAAAACTTGTAATGCCGGTAATGTAAGACTTGCTTAAGATACCTCGTTTTAATCTTATTGATCCTTTTGAAATAATGTCTGAATATCTACTGCAATACGTTAAAGTGTTTTTGAGGGTATTACTGAGTTAAATTCATTATCAATTAGAAACTTTCCAACAATCGTAAACATTTTTATAGGAAGAAATAAAGGTTTGTTTGTTTGTTGTAATTTAGCATTTACATTATCAGGAGTTACTAAAAATACGTAACCTTCCTTCGGAGAAAAGTGCCAATCCTGAAGGACAGATTTTTTTACATTAACGCAACTAAAGCTGCTTTTTTTATTGCTTAGATGGGTGGACGAGCTCACAGCCCACCTGGTGTTAAGTAGTTACTGGAGGTCATAAACATCTACAACGTAAATGCGCCACCCACCTTGAGATATAAGTTCTATGGTCTCAGTATAGTTACAACGGCTGCCCCACCCTTCAAGCCGAAACATATTACTGCTTCACGGCAGAAATAGGCGGGGTGGTGGTACCTACGCGTGCGGACTCACAAGAGAGGTCCTACCACCAGTGCTGGTAAAAGCTAATTTTAAGTAAACGAAGGAGTTACGCACAATGGAAGAGACCGGATGTATCATTTTAGTTGATGAAGAGAGTGATGAAAGAAGATTGAAATATGTTCCTAGAAGAACACCATTTGAGAACCGCATTTTATGTTGCGCTAAATTACAAAATGATATTGTAAATCATCTTTATAGTTAACTTATAGTTATAGATAAGTTATAATTACTAGAAGCCTTTACGACCATATTATTTTTAATGCCTTAATTTACAAATTATTTACAAATCGTCAACATATGATAATTATAATTTTTAATTTTATTGCACATTAATTTTATTGCTACTTTGTTTCCCGTACGTATCTGCGTCATCTTTCCATGTCGTTCAAGTTGGATGGCTACGTTATTGTGCTATGTCCGGTAACCGTTTGATATCTCTTCTTCTTCATCGTTCCCTCACTGCTGAAGACTGCTACTCTTTACTGGTGGTAGGACCTCTTGTGAGTCCGTACTAGTAGGTACCACCACCCTGTCTATTTCTGCCGTGAAGCAGGAAAGCGTTTCATTGTGAAGGGTGGGGCATCCGTTGTAATTATATAGAACTTATATCTCAAGGTGGGTGGCGCATTTACGTTGTAGATGTTTATGGGTTCCGGTAACCACTTAACATCAGGTGGGCTGTGAGCTCACCCATCTAAGCAATAAAGAAAAAGATCACGACCACATGTGATTTTCCTCCAGTGTTCGATCATAGCAGTGAGATCAGTGCCATGGACCGCATGGTAGACTACTACCAACCGCTTCCTTAACCAGATCTGATCATCTGGCTAACGTTCAAGTGAACCTAAAGCTCGTCTACCTATTTACGCTAATTTAACAAACCATAGAGAAGCCTTCACTTGCTACTACGTTCGTGTTATGAAAATATACAATAACTCAAGTTGGTTTATTGTACATCGAGTTAATTAACTCAGATTTATTATAAACTTCTAATTAAACAGCATTAAACGTTACACGATTAATTTCTAATCTAATAATCTTAAAGCGCTGTATCTATGTCAAAATAAGCTTTATCAGGATAATTGTAGCTGTTTTACTGTGATGCTCTAACCTAAGCTTATTATATACACTATACATATAGCTTATTATATATACAAATACAACAGACGATAACACTTTGTGTAAAAGAAACCTTTGAACGCAGTGCTAATTGTGTGGAGGTAGCTGACCGACCTGTTTAGGAACACCATGAAAATATTAATGAACTAAACAGTGTATTGGAATCGCTTTTAATCCGTTATAAACGCTTTTATAGTTTTTTTTTTTAAATCAGTGATGTTATTTTATGAAAAGACCCGAAAAAATTGTATACTGAAATGTTTTATTTTCATGTTTATTTTTAAAACCTGCTATTTTGTTTTATGTTGATCGTGCTGCATATTTTTTTTTTTATTGCCCTTGTAAACAGACGAGCATATGGCTCACCTGATGGTGAGTGGTTACCGTCGCTCATGGACTTCAGCAATGCCAGGGACAGAGCCAAGCCGCTGCCTACCGCTTAATACTCTCCACAAGCCTCGTTTGAAGAAGGACATGTCATAGCGTTCGGGAAACACCGTGGAGGGGAGCTCATTCCATAGCCGGATGGTACGTGGCAAAAAAGGGATCTGGAAACGCACTGTGGATAACCGCAGTGGCTCCAGGTAGTATGGATGAACGGTGGCGGGCGGTGCGATGGTAAAAACGAGACGTTGGTATCGAACAATTCTTCAGAGCACTCCCCATGGAACATGCGGCACAAAATACAGAGGGAACCGAAGTCCCTCCGCAGACCCAGAGGTTCCAAATGCAGTTTTAATGTCTTTAAGTGTAGTACAAGTGTCTTTATTTAGGTTATTTAGGTTATTTTTCAACTATGCCTGAAAATGGTGAACATAATCGATCACTATTTTTATAAAATGATCTTCGACATTTTTTTGCTTTCAATTTTGAGAATTTATTCCATTAATTCATTACTCGCCTAAGCAGGTCAGCAGCTGTGCAGTTACAAACAAATATAAAGAATGATACTAATACACATAGATAAACCGTTTAGTATTACATTCTTTCGACACTAGTACTTCACTGATATTTTTACTGTGAGATATTTTTCATTGAGCATCGTGGGCACGGTTACGCCACATACCTTCTGTTAATACGAACGTAAAGGCGCGCATTATTGCCTACCAACTAATTGGCTAGCAATTCACTCAGCGTCGATGACTCAAGAGTAACTAGGGTAATATAGGCTTACATTCATTTATTAGGGTTCATTCTGATGTAAACAAAATCCTACCTGTTTTCTTATAGCCTAATTGTTCGAAACCAATCCGTTGGTATTTGAAGTTTTACCACGGCAACACGGGTCGCGATTTGACATCTGTCACTTTGTCTTGCTTGTCGAACGGGACGGTACCCGCATATGTGACGGTCTACGCTAACGATTTGCATTATCGCTAATCCTTATCCATTCCTGCCCTAAACCCTTCTCCCTAAGTGATACGGCGTGAGACGACAGGGTTATCGGTTCCGGTGAATGATTAGCTGATATTTTGTTAAAATAGTACATACGGCGCCGTGACATACATGTTCGACGCGCACCTCGTGTTGGTTTCCGGAGCCCTAGGCTGCCACGAGGGCGCTGGGTTCGGATCGAACACTAATCCTACCTATTCCTATCCAATCCTAATATTTAACCTATTTAACCTATTCTATCTCATTCCTAATCCTATCTATTATCTTATCGATCTTGTATATATACGGTAGATAACGGCAAACCTTTTTACCAAAAAGAAGTGGCGGTATTACCAGCGGTGGCAGACCAAGTTTTTTTAGTATCTAATAGCACTGGAAACTACTCAAAGTCGTTGAGATGTGCACGTTCTAGTAATGAAAATACAGCAATTTTTTTTTTTATGAAACTCCTATCTCACGTACATTGACGGCCTTAAAACAAACGAAACTACATAAGTGCAGTTGCAACGAACATTACTATCTCTTTGTGTTTGTTACACAAGCCGTTTCATGATCATGTGTTTTGTAAACACCAGTCTTTATGAGTGTTGTTACTTTAGTTTCGTAGCGAAAGCATTCTATTTCGAAAACATGAGGTCATTTATTTTTGAATAGCGTTGATCAAGAGAGGGACTCACGAAACTACACGACATGTTAAGCAGTTATCGCAGTCAATGGACATCAAGACCAGCTTCCATATCGGAATACCATTTGATGTTTCTATGACAAGATTAGGTTCCTTCATCATGGGCGTAATATCTATCAGGTATTTTCTAATGGTATTATTTATATGCGAGCAAAAATCTTCTAAAAACACGCAATACGTGATATGTTATTTTTTGTAATGCAACATAAAGTCGAGATTACCAAAACATACTTTCGCATATTATAAAAACAATATAAGCGCGTAACAATGCTAATTTACATTTACAAGATTCTAAATAGATAAATACAATAGTATGAAATATATTATAACAAAATGTTGACACATTATTCAATTTGCTTCGGTTTTCAAAAGTCGTCATAGACTAATTTAAAAGTGCCTTTAGGGTTTAATCTCGCATTTTTATGGTCATTATTTATTTTTGACATTTCGACTAGGAGATGTATGGAAATGGTAGTGCAAGGTAGAGGGGGAAGAATTCGACCAAAGAAGACATGGATGGAGTGTGTGAATGACGATATGAGAGAGAGAAGAGTGAGTGTTGAGATGACGGCTGATAGAAGAGAATGGAAGAGAAAAATTAGCAGTGCCGACCCCACCTAGTGGGATAAGGTGGAGAAAAAGAAGATTTCGAATAGGTACTTTACAGTTTACGTGGTCGCGGACGACTAAGGTGTTATTCCTCGACATTTAAATATTGTGCGAACTACCGTCTATTTGTCTATAAAAAAACCTGGACTTCATCGTTTAATTCCAGACAGAGCATTTTCTGAACATATTCGAAACGCGAGATTACACTTGAAAAGTAGAATTAAATAACACATACTTAAATTTTATATGAATAAGAAATTAAAGAAGATGTTTGAAAATAGGCATCACTCAGAATGTGAATTTTCACATGAATACGATTTCAGAGTTGTTTACGTATCGGCTCGTTATAATTCAGATATTATTGACTCGATTAAATTTGTATGACTATGCAAATGAAAAAAGGTGCGTTCGTATTTCCCGTCTTCTCATGCTCGGTAGCATAGTCGGTACTATGGACCGCACTCTATGCGACTCAGTCCTTTAATTTAAAACCAGGCCACACTCTGCTATGATGATAGATAAATGTTGGAAATGCGCTATGACATGTCCTTCTTTAAAAGAGGCTTGTGGAGAGTATTAAGCGGTAGGCAGCGGCTTGGCTCTGCCCCTGGCATTACTGAAGTCCATGGGCGATGGTAACCACTCACCATCAGGTGGTCCGTACGCTCGTCTGCCTACAAGGGCAATAAAAAATAATTCAGTCATATTTTTTAAACATAAGCGCGTAGTGCCCCAGCTTTTATACATTGCCAACATTATAACAGAAGTCCAAAGTACCATCAATAGGAATAGAAACGTATAAACGAGAAAAAAAAACACTAATTTTCATTTATATATATCTTGTTTTTGATCTACTTAGATAAAGTAGATGCTACTAAGACAAGTATGTAATATAAAACTTAAAAAAAAATGTTACACAAAAGAACGCTTTGAAAGCGTACGCGAGCTGTCAAATTAGCATAAAATTGTAATTCAACTAATATGACGGTACATTAAATTTATTGCATAAGACGTGAAAATTTAATTTTTTAATATTTTAAAATGAAAACGTATTCATTATTTGAGTGAGGTTTCCCTTTCGCAGTTTTATCACTATACAAGCGGCCCACTCCGGCTCCGCTCGGGTCTTTACCAAAAATTTCAACGATATTTGACGTTGTTTTACTTTTTTAAATATAAGAACACTTATTGCGGCGTAACTATAATAGTTAGACATATGCTGTCGTGACACATTTTATAAATAATAATGTGTTCTACAAAGTCGTTGTAAATTATTTTATTCCAACATCAATAGTTTTCGCAGGGCGCGCGATGTAAAGAATATTTTAGGTAATTTTTTTACACCTTGGGTAACATTATTGGAGTTTTAAGTAAGGATCCCTATTATTTTTTTTCAAAAAAGTTTATACTCCATGTCACTCGGGAATCATGTAGCTTCCAAACAATGAAAGAAGTTTTCAAATCGGTTCAGTAGTTTCGGAGCCTATGCAGTACAAACAAACAAACAAATCTGTCCTCTTTATAATATTATATAAGTATAGATTTACGATGGATTTTCTAAATTCTTATTTTATATATATTTTTCCTGTTTATATATCGAGGGGTGAAAGGCTATTTGGTTTAAATGACATTTCGGTTCATACGCGACATTTATCTTTGTAATTAAAGGTGCTTTCTATGTTGTATTATGATATGGTGGTATTAGCTGCGTTTTGTTTGGTTTGCGTTGGTCAACAGTTAAGATATTTTTAATTGAATTTTAATTGAGTTTACTCCATTCAAATAGCCGAAGAAGTTTTTTTGTTATGATAGATTTTCCAAATTTAAAACTTTAAATGGCTCTCCTGTAAGTTGCAACGAAATCGATTTCACCAGTCGATTATATGAAACTTTTATTACGCCTGTGTAATATGACATACGTAAATTATTAATATCGACAGGCTTAATGAATCCAACTGTATCAAATCAGAGAATTAACGACTTTTTATCTTTTAAATAAATTACGAGCTAGCGACAAAACCAAGGAAATTAAATTTTATGCTAAACAGGTCACCTATTTATTATATTGATTTCAAAACAAAAGTCATACTGAGATTTAAGCACTGCTGAGATCCCAAACCGCCAATGGTCAATGTTGATGAAAGTTAAATTTATTGTAATTTTCCAGGAGAAATTTGAAATTGTGTGAAGTGAAAGCAAAGCGCCGCGTAAATCATTCCCTTGTTTAGTTTAGCGTACATAACGACAATGGTAATCATCTCTCATTAATATGCATCGCGTGGTTACAACGATTTAAAAACATATTACAAACACTTTCTGTGACAATAATAATGATTTATTTTCTAAGCTACGGCTATCTGTGAGTTATGTGACATTCGTTTTAAACACACCTATTTTTTTAAATAGTTTTTGTAAAATTTTACAATTAAAAACTTTACCATATTACAAATATTACTATCTATTTAATAAATAAAAATTGATCATCACCATTACGTAATTACATTGTAAATTGTAGTTCACAACAATCAACCTGCAATTTACAATGGTATTGTTCACGGTGGCTGCAGAAATAAGGGCCCTATCATCAGTCGATGGCAGGTTGTAGAATGAACTGCCTTCCACAATGTTTCTTTAGAATATCTTTCATCAAATATGGTCGGAAAATTCCTGTCCGCACCCGTAGCTCTAATACCACTTTATACTACCACCGAATAGTTAGAGAGAAATATATTGGATAAGGCTTCCAAGAGGTACCTCATGCCAGTGGGCAACAGCAGTCTTTGGGCCATATCCTCATCTAAATCGTATAGGATTTTTTTTTTTTATTGTAAAGAGGAAGATGACTGTGCGTCGTGAAGGCTCAGGTCATTGGTTTCACGGACAACTAGTATCAGTTTTCCGGTTTGACACGCGAGACGTAATGCATAATCGAATTTAATTTACGAGTTAATTATTTTAATTTGATTATTTCAGACACTTCGAAATCTTTAAACGGTTACCGATTTGAATATATTATGAAACGGTCATATATATTTTTTAAATTACTGAAACTTGTTTCTTTGTACATATTACAAAGAATTTATATAATAGTATTTTTACGTCTGGCAGTTAATTTAAATTAGGATTTCGGCGTCACAATTAGAATCCCAGTCACTTGGACGGAGTTAATTAGACGGTATTGTCTGTTACCACGAAAACAGTATAGTATCTTAAATATCGAAAAAAAAATGTATTGATATAATAAAATTAAAATTAATCGTAAAGCTAATTTCAATTACGCATTAGTTGCTATGAATTCTAATCTCTAACAAATGCTGTTACTAGATATTGTTTGGTTAGCAAAGGACAATGACCACATATGTATGGAATTCTGTCTTAAGTTGTTGCACAATAAATCTTTATTTATTATAGACTACGCTTTATATACTATCGAATAAAAGTGTTCGCTTCCCCATAATTAATCGAGTTTTCAAGCAATTAGACCAAAACGGACATAAACTGTAAATAATGTTAAGCCTACAAACAAAACAAAACAAAACATTTCTGTAGTGAAATTGATTGTAAAAAATGAGAAAACTATTTCTAGTAGGAGAGCTGGCACCAATTTTTGGGTAGGTATTTGAGGCAAGCTGAAAACTTGTCACATACCTCTCCTATTATATTCCAATACGGAATTGCAGACCTGGCTGGTGAGTAGGGGTGCTAAATCAACCCCTACATTTTTAAAAATATAATTTTTTTTTCCCCAAAAATATATTTGAGGCAATACGCAATTTATATATGTTGCAGTGTAATACTTAATAAATACGAAAAAAAATAAGCCAGACAATTTAATCGGGGTTGTAACATTACCAGACGCGTGAAAATAATTTTTGCAAAAATTTATAAAAAATGTTTTTGAGGCAGCTTGAAATTTTAATGGAGTGTTTATAGCTAAAAAATAAGATTCCCAAAAAGACAGATCATTTCGGTAGGGCTTTCTACCTGCCAGGTGATCCAACAAATAATGGATGGGTACGGGCCTGTACTGCTATAGACATGGAAAGGTACATGTACCATCTGTCTCTGACTGTACTCTTTTATATTATGTTTCCCGATGTTTATGGTACCATTTTCTAGAACGAGGACCAAATCTTCAACGAGATCTCCACACCGAGGAGCGCGTTAAATACGCGGGTCTGTCGAAACTACCAACTAAATTATTCCTATGTATTCCGACCGGTCCGACCCACACATTTAAGCCCCACCCGGGACAAAGCCCAAGTGAACTAGGATGAGCTACAACCAGACTCGCGCGAAAATGAGTCCACTGTCGGGTAGTGTCACTCGTATTCGATTATACGCTCGATATCGCGCTGGATCTGAACCAGCTCCTTGGAACGCGACACGTCGACTAGCGTTCCCTCTTTTTTTTTTCTCCTGATAGCCGATAGCCTTAAGAGGCTATATCAGCTTCACCCTAACTTGTGTAGATGAGCTCACGGGGCTGAAACCGGAGTGTTGCTAACACTGGCCCTAGCAAGAGCAGTGCTTCGCAGAATTTACCACCGGATCGGAAACGCGACCCACTGAGAAAATCCGGAGAGAAACTCAGTGGGCTGTGTCTGTGGGTAAAATCTGTGGGTTGTTCCTTCTGTAACATCGAGCTGTTGAGCTCTAGTGCGGTAGCGCGTTGTAACGGTAAACCCGCCATGACCCATATTCATAGTCTGTGAAGCAAGTTGCAAGTTGTCCCACCGGGGCTGACCGCAACTATGAATGAGACACACCTGCAGTTCGTCGTCGACGACGGAATCGAACGTCTCCCGCAGCCTCGCCTCGCCGCGGACGTCCGCCTTGGCCGTCAGCTGCTTCTCCCTGAGCGACGTCCGGCGCACCGACCTCACTCTGCGAACCGAACACGATTGTAATTCGATTCACGGAACATCGTTCGGAACATCGTTCGGAAATCAATTTTTTTAAGGGATTTTATGACCTGGTAACTAAGACTTTTGGGTCATGTCTTATTTTTATGAAAAATGGTAATATGGAGTGAAATGAAATGAAGATGATTAATTTGAGCCATTAATAAACTGGGAATGAAATTAAATGAAATATAATCTCAGTAAAATGATGATCATTTACTGAGATTTTTTCAGTGGACATTTTGGAGGATCCCAAGAAGTGACGTCCAGCGGCTTTGTTTTATTTTCCCACTTTTGTGCACTTTCACAGATACTAAACAGTTAATAAACCACCGATTAATGACGTCACGAGATGCATTAATTCGATATTATATTAACAGATTATTTAATGAAACCAAAATACTGTCAGCATTAAAAATATACCAATAAGCGAAAAATGAGCTTTATAACGTGGATCTGAAACACTATAATATAAATATAACTTTAATATTACATAGTGTTCACGCATCTGTCATGCTGAGGATGTCGATTCTCGAAATCATTGTATCTGTATTTTATTATTGGTATTATTGGGTAAGTTTTAGCCACTAATAGAATTATCGAGTCGTGTGTGACCCAAGAAACGTGTGCGGTTGCAATTGATTAAGAATATTGTTTCCTCACCCCACTATCCTATAAAACTGTACGATTACTAATTCGCAATTACACACGTCAACTTATTTTTCAAATAAACGCAACTTTTAATTTCAGTGAAATCTCAAGTTCAGAAATATTAATAACAATTTCAAGTGCGGAAAATCTATTGCCGCTACATATAGTTATGACAGATATGTACGTTTAAGTTACTCACAGATACCTTCATTTTTATTATCTGCTTGTTTAGTTTAATTATCAATTTTGTTTCATTTTTCACTTTTTTATTGTTTGATTATAAAATAAATGACATTAGTTCTATGCTGGATACAGGTCCTAATTTTCAGCAGAGGCCATGAGCGCAAAAGTGGCTTAACCCACAATTTTTCATATTCGTACTTATATATTGCAATTTATTTAAAACATTTTTGATCCAAAACCCTAATCCCTAATTTCACCCATACATACATATTACATTTTATTATGGCTTTGTAAACATTGTTTTTGCGCGTATTGTTTTTGCCTACAAAGCAGTGTAAAATTAAATTCAGACTTCATTATCTCCATACTACCTATGTGGTACAGCTTAGGCTACTTTTGCTGACGACCTCAATTATGGACTACAATAAACAGTTATGTTTCTTCATTTCATTCATTAATTCATTCGTTCACTCATTCATTCGTTCGTTCGTTCATTCATTCATTCATTCATTAAAATCCATTAAAAGATTTTAGGTTTCCAAAGTATAAGACGTAAGTCCCTAGAGCTGAAGGATGACGGAGCAGTCCGTACCTGCTGGTGCTAGCGGTGGAGGAGGAGCGGCGCGCGCTGCGTAGTCGGTCGGCGGCGGAGTGGCGCCGGTGCTCCTCCTGCTCGGCCGCCAGACGCAGTATGCGGCTCCGTAGCTCGCCCTCTTCGCATATATCTGTACCACACGACAATACTATAAAAAATATCTTCAACAAGATCGCAATGGATTTCATGCCTAATTCCTACTCGAAATTTTTCTTGAGCGCTACATGTTCTTCAAGCCTGTGTGAGTGTATGAGTGGGTGGCAATGGGCAGCACTTTGGCTGTGCCCTTGGTATTGCTGACGTCCATGAGTGATGGTAACTAAGGCGGGGAGTGAAGAGTGTCCCTCCCGACAAGTGGCTTGGTTGGATTCAAGACTGGTTTTCGTTAGCAATAAAAAAACAAATCAATTATCGATGAGCACTTGTGGTGCGTTGCCGTAACAAATTTAGTAAAAACAGTAACAAAGTCACTAAGCTAACTAACAATAGCTGTTCTCTAGGTGACAAAATAAAAACATACTGTAGGCATAGTTGTAATAAGGCCTATTTGACTGTTTTATTAGTCTATTTTATTATATTATTATTCAATTGCGAATGTTGCGATGGATGTGAGAAGTAACGAGAATGGATAGAATACGGAATGATTATGTTAGAGGAAGTCTGAAAGTGGCACCTGTGACAGAGACGTTGGAAGTGCGCGTTTGGGATGGTATGGACATGTGATCGGACGAAATGACAATGAAGTTGGTAAGAGAGTGTTAACTATGAATTTGCAAGGCTATAGATGAAGAGGTAGACCTAAGAAGAAATGGATGGATTGCGTGAAAGACGAAGAATGATGATGATGCTTAACATTATTAATTCTCATTTTAAATCACTTAATAAAACAATGTGACAATTTTATCGGGAAGCTGAACACAAATCGCAACGGATGTCATAATGTAGCTAATCGTTGTATAGTGTTGTAGTCTGTGGTTGGCTCATCGATTGTCTTGGCCCCGAATGACGTCAGTCGTAGCGAATTTTAATCCAACGTTGTTTTCTCGGCAGGAAAAAATAAAATACCGTCTCTTTCCCTGTATTTGTATTTCTTTTATAAAGAACAAAATATTTTTTTCAAATACTATTTTACATTCGATTTATGCATACTATAATAATATTTTAAACGTAAAAGTTTGTTCGGTAGTTTATAACTGAATCACGTAAAAATGTCTAAGCCGATTTAGACAAGGTTACTTCACATAACCTGGCTTAATACATTGGATACCTTTTATCGTGGTTAAATCACACTGTCTTTTACTGGTGGTAAGGATCTCTTGTGAGTACGCACGGGTAGGTACCACCACCCTGCCATGAAGAAGTAATGCGTTTCGGTTTAAAGGGTGGGGCAGCCGTTGTAACTATACTTGAGACCTTAGAACTCATATCTCAAGGTGCGTGGTGGCATTTACGTGTAGGTGTCTATGAACTCCGATAACCACTTAACACCAGGTGGGCTTTGAGCTCGTCCAACCATCTATGTAATAAAAAACACGTATTCGCTGATACGTGACATCACGTACGAACAGACCTACAGACTTGCAGTTAATGGGCAAGAGAATATCAAAAGCAACTCTTCATTCCGGGAAGATGCGCCTACGCGAGTCAAGCCGTGGGGCGCGACTAGTATTCCAAATAAATATCTCTGTCTACAATTTCGTCTCGTCTGATCAAATTTTTTTTATTGCCCTTGTAGGCAGACGAGCATACGGCCCACCTGATGGTGAGTGGTTACCGTCGCCCATGGACTTCAGCAATGCCAGGGGCAGAGCCAAGCCGCTGCCTACCGCTGCCTATCAAACGAACGAAGGCAAATCATTGTATCAGTATGAGTAGGTATAGATTATTATTAGATGTTAAATGCTTCACCTGCCGGCGTCTCATCATGCTTGTTCCGGACGTTTAGATCGGCGCCGTACTGCACAAGTAGCTCCAATACTTCGAACTGAAATAAAGCATACGTTTTAATCATATCCTATAGCTGTATTTGTTCAACTCATCTTGAGACTTGATGTCGGAATCTTATTGTATAACGGTTGTCCCAAACTAGACACAAATGCTTTGTGGTAATAATTCAGTACCGTAGATTGGGGGAATTGGGACCCTTCCAAAATCCAACACAAATTTTCAATGGTTTTTTTTTTTATTTTTATTGGTTAGATGGGTGGACGACCTCACAGCCCACCTGGTGTTAAGTGGTTACTGGGGCCCATAGACATTTACAGCGTAAATGCGCCACCCACCTTGAGGAATAAGTTCTAAGGTCTCAGTATAGTTACAACGGCTGCCCCACCCTTCAAACCGAAACGCATTACTTCTTCACGGCAGAAATAGGCAGGGCGGTGGTACCTACACGCGCGGACTCACAAGAGGTCCTGCCAAGAGTAATTACGCAAATTATAATTTTGCGGGTTTGATTTTTATTACACGATGTTATTCCTTCACCGTGGAAGTCAATCGTGAACATTTGTTGAGTACGTATTTCATTAGAAAAATTGGTACCCGCCTGTGATTCGAACACTTTTTTTTAACATCGATGTTAAAACCAAAACATCGGCGATGCGTCGTTGTTCATGAACGATGTTTTATCGTATACAGACATAGTGCGCCATCTTGCGTTCTCTCCGTGATTCACACAGATTATGTATCAGTCTCAGTCACAAGCGGATATTTTTCAATTTAGCATCTCGCTCACTCAGCGCTTATATACCTATTTTATGTTAAAGCGATTCATGAGCTGATTGTAAAACGGTAACCATTTACCATCGGGTGGGCCGTATACATAACTGCCTACTCGGGCAGTAAAAAAAACCGATTTTCCAAAGCAAAGGGAAAAACAGGTTTATCCAAAGGGTCCAAGTATGTACATCAGATCGTCCCAGCCTGTCTACCCTCTTAAAGTTTTTCACAAATAAACAATTATTATTATAAATTTTCGTCGTCTTCATATATATAAAATTAAAAACAAAAAAAAAAAAATTGCGCGGACTTTTTTGAAATATTTTGGAGAAAAAAAGTAAATAAAATCAGTCAAGATCTGAAACAGCCGAACACGACATGTCGAACCTACAGAAGTCCCTTTTGCGCTCTACCCATGAGAAGTTTGATGAAAGAAACGGCATCAAATTTAATGATTTTTTTAAACATATTCAAATTGTATCTCGGAACGTGACATGTCGAACCTACAGTCGTCCCTTTTGCGATCTACCCGTGGAAAATTTGACGTAACAAACGGCAATAGATTCTTTTATGTTTTTTTTAAACCTATTCAAATCGTGTCTCGGAACGTGACATGTCGAACCCAGAGTCGTCTCTTTCGCACTCTAGCCGTGAGTAGTTTGAGGAAAGAAACGCCAATCGATTATTTTATGCTTTTTTTTAAACCTATTCAAATTAAGAATGTCTCAAAATATTCGATACCCACATGTCCCCAGCAGGCCGCGCCGTGCACCGGCTGCCACATATCGTGGTCCACCACATCGGTGGAGGCCCGATGCTCCAAGAGATATTCGACTACTTTCATGTAACCATTTGCAGAAGCCACGTGCAACTAGAATTAAAAAACGATACATTTTGAAACATAAACTAGAGCAAAATTCTTTTTAGAATAATATATTAATTTAATTGTCATTCTTGATATAACTTTTGTCTCTTAAAGACTCAACAACTAGACATAAGACGTATTATTTAAAATTTAAATAAATCTAACTTTAAAAACTTCGGTTAAATACTACAACGGAACCAATTCAATGTTATAATTCTGATTCCGAAACTTAATCCTTTAAGGGACATAAAATTTCAGTTCTCAGTCATAGCATAATACTATCAAAGTTAACATAATTGAGAGAACTATATAATTTTTTTTCACACACGCTCTTAGCTTTTTTTTCAGCTAAGCATAAACGGAGACAAATGGCGATTTTTTGCCGAACTTTATTTTTATATTAGTAACATTACTTCTGAATAAATACCTACCAGTGTCGCTCCCTGATTGTCCCTGGGTTCGTCCAAATCCATACCCTCCTTGACTAGTTCCGCCACGTCTAATAACATTCTCATCTCAGTAGCAGCCCTCGTTTCGTCTATTAATCTTTGCGTCACACCCCTAGCGGCCATTTCACTCTCTATCGCGTCTAATGTTCTTTCCTCTTCGCAGATGTCGTATGGCATATTCCCGTCTCCGTTCACAGCCAGTAGGTTGGCCCCGCGTTGTATTAATATTCGGACTAGATTAAGATTGCCGCAGGTGGCCGCCGCGTGAAGCGGGGTCCACTTCTCGCTGTCCTCCGCGTTGACGTTCGCCCCGTGATCGAGTAGAAGACGCATCATCGCTTCGTTGTTGTCGATGCAGCATTGGTGCAGAGCTGTTAGGCCGTCCTCGTTCGTAGCGTCCGGAGTAACGCCGCGCGCGAGTAATCTTCGAACTGTAAGAGTACATTTCCTGATGTTTATAGTGCTAATGAAATGTTAGTGAATTAGGTTGTTAATTATTTTTGTTAATCTCCAGAAGTTTATCGAACAATGTATTTAGAACAATTTATTTAATGAATTTGAGTTTAATATTCTCGCAATGTTACTAGTGAACACAAAGAGCGATGCAACGCAAGAACTGCCCTGTTCGGAAATGAAAACGCCAACGAAGATCCGCCGTGTACTGCATCATAACTATAGCAATGACCACTCTGTTAGGAGTCTCCGACTAGAAGAATATTAATGCGGTTATCTAGCCATTATTCACAGAGGATAGTAGCTACCTAACATCTGCCTTGTCATCCACCTATATTAAGAATACCTTCACCTATCCTTTTTACCTCACTCAATAATTTAGGAATAAGATACCTGTCCTACTTTTTAGTACCAGTAAGAATGTTGGAAGCTCGCACGAGTGGATTTCGATACGTAGAACACTCGGCACAGATAATTCTAGAGTTAAGTTCTGTACGAAAAATAAATTATGGAACAATTTTCAACTTAGAAACATTCCTCTGCCCACTGTCCCGCGTATAAGACTATAACATTTGACAAACTATAATTAAAGAAAACGTTCAAATGGCGTGTGTTATTGCGATTATATCGATTTCAATGCAAGACATGCAATACGTTTAGCAATTCTAATGTTACAATTAAAACTGTTACATTTGTGTTTCTTATGGCGTATATAAATGATATTTGTCGTTGCGTATTTGTAATGATTAAAGTTATACGAGTTTAACTCCACGTGTTAGTAAATGGTTACCGGAACCCTATAAACAATATAAGTTGAATAATGCTGTTCTTACTGTTATTACGGCATTAGTATATTATAACATCTATACTATGTTTCTAATCGTAAAAATAATACAATAACAATTAATATATCATCGTTTCCAGTAAGCTACTATGGTATTTCAGCATTCAAGAGCACAGATTAGTAAATATTTGTGACCTAAAATTTATGATGCCCGCTGTACTCAGACCGAGCGATACGATTTGTCGGAGTTAAAGTCCAGCGAGTACCAATTAAAATAATGTAGTACCTAACCTATTTGCCTTTAATTGAACAGAAATATAGGACAAAATAGAAGCCGTCGACTTTGATTTTATGCAATACCTACGCATCTGACTCAGAAGGCACGTATAGTGACTTACTACAGATTGCCTAATACTGCTGCGAAGTAGTCATGGATTCCAGTTTTCAAACCGATGGAACAGCCAGTTTAAAATCCAACTGAGACCTCGACGGGTAGCCGTAATCACGTAATCTTTATGAGCTCCAGTAAAGACTTACTACGAGATAGCTCGTCAACCCATCTATAGCAATACATCAAAAGACTCGAATGACATTGTTCAAAGCTTCGTGTAAACTGGGCCACAGAACCTTTTGTTTTGTAAACTGTACAATAAGTTTAATAAATTTGCACTTATTTTTCAATGAAACTACGAGATTCCTGTCGTAAATATAAAAACCCAGAGTACAACAACGTAAGGAAGTATCGGATAAAAGATAATTAGATTTTAATTAAGACAGATAATGTCAAATAAACTAAAATCAAACAACATATCAGGTTAAGATAAGCCTTTGAGCAGATTAAGAACACGTTTAGCTTCCGAATTTTATAGTGGACTGATAAGAAAACCCTCCTACCAAGAATCGTTAGATACAAGTTTTAGTTTTGACAGATATAATATTATGTTGAATTTCCAATATGTACACCGATGATTAATACACTTATTTTGACGTGATAACGTCTTATAAATCGATGAACACCGGCTGCACGCACAAAAATGTGTCACGTTCCGCCTGAGCCTGCAAGCGAGAGCGCGAAACAAGCAATAGAGATGCACGATCGGTCCGAGCGTTGGCATGGTGACATTTATCTCTCTTCTCGCGTGACGTCAGACTAGCTCTGACGTGCTAGCCAGTTCGAATAGTTCTGCTACTGACGTTATCATGTAAAACTGTCACCCGTAAACCGAATTTACAAACAACTAATTAATTTTTTCAGATGGTATGTTTTGCATACCCCACACTGGGGCGGTACTCAAGGCGCTATTACCTTACCGTTTTGTATTGATAACTGGGAATTTGTAAAGCAATTCCTACAACCCAGCCTTTTTACCGCGGTTCGCATACAACACTGATCTAGCGAGACGATTTTTATTGAAGTAAAAACGAAAGCAACTTCACAGGCGAAACAGCAGCGAAACGATACATCCGATTCCTTGTAACTTTTATACATCGTTCAAACAAAAAAAACATATTCACGAGTACCTTCATCTATATCATTTCTTGCTGCCGCTTCTAGTAGCATGACACTGTCGCTAAAATAAATATTCCTTTTGGTGCTTTTCTCCTTCCTCGGTCTGGTCCTCGCCCATTCTTTCTCCCTTTGCTGCCATAGCTTTAGTTGCTGCATGCGCCGTCTACAAGAAATTAATAAATAATCATAATCTACTAACTTTAGAAGACTTATTCTGCTGAAGTAGTTATTGACAGTATTCACATTCATATCTAATAGATTACACACGGTATACTAATTGACTTCATAGGGAAAAGGCCATTCGGATTGTCGATAATCCCATACAAAGGGATCGTTTAGTCTCTGGAGGAACTTTGATTCCTTCTGTGTTTCGTGTCGTGTTCCATGAGGAATGCACTGAATAATTGTTCGATATGATCGCTATATTTCCTTATTACTATCGCTCATTCCGCTACCTGAGTAGGGTTCACTCGCACCATCTGGAATCACTGTGTTCATCCACAATGCGTTTCTAGAGATCTTTTACCTACATATCGTCCGATTTTAGAACGAACTGTCCTCCACAGAACTTCCATAACGCTATGTCATGTCCTTCTTTAAACATGATTTGAGTACAGACCTTAGCAAAAGGCGGCATTTTGGCTGTGTACCTGACATTGCTGATATCCATGAGCTACGATGAAAACGTTAATGTTGTAACAAAATAATAGAGGCACATTATCCCAAAAAGTGAAACTATTTTCATTCCATTTCAGAACATTCAGTGGGTTCTTTACTTTAGTTCCGAAATAATGATGCAAATTTAGAAAAAAAAAAGCAAAGTCCTAGCGTTCTATTATTCACTTCACTTAAGCAGCAAATTTAAGAGATCAATTTAAAATAGTAACAACACAAATTCCATATTGATATATGCAAACAAACGAAAAAGAATAGTTCTCAACTATTGAATAATTAAATTCACAGAATCACACTTTTATTTACATTCAACTAGTGAAGTCGCACTATCACTAAATATATATCACACAATTTTTCTGTATAGACTTGCTGGTTACGTATCAAACTCAGAATACGGTAGAAATCATTCAAGTGGTAACAATGTCTGTAAAGATAACGTTTGTATTCATTTGGATAAAATAATGTATAGCACGTAACGAACAAATATTTAAATAAATAAATAATAATAAATAACTTATGGAATAAACATTAATTAAGATAAACGACAAAATGAAATTTAAACATTTAAAATTACTTTCAATAAACAAACTGAATCTGATAAGAATAATTAAAACACTTTTAAACACTAAAATGTTAAATACCTATAAATATTATGTTGCAATATTATTTTATACAGCCAAACTAGGCACATGATTCACAAGATTTACAAACAAATCAGCTCGTATTTTATAACGTTAAACTTTTTGATCTAATCAAAACGGTTTAAAAAAAAAAGGTTCCGAATACCTAAACAGAAAACTTCTTTGATGTAGACTGCTTGCTGCATAGAAAACTCCACGACTATACACAAACTGAACCGTGATTAATGACAAGGCGGCATGCGGGTGGTTCATGCCCACTCGTTATTTTTGAGAAATATCACGATCGTAGGTGTAATTCGGAACATGCAAACCAAATTAGCGCTTGCGTCTAAAAACATATTTTTTACAATCACTTCGGTTACATAAAATTCGATATCGGCTTCCGAATTAATTTGCGACGAACTGTGTTATTGGCTGTGGCCGTAATATTTATTCCAGTCGTGAGCTTCTCTGAAATTAACATTTTTTTTAACGTTAAATTATGTATCGAGGGGTGAAAGGCTATATCGTTTAAGTGATATTTTTGCAACTTTACAAATTACATCATATGGGGAGCCAGCCATATAGTTTTTTATTTATTTATTCTTTATTTAAATTTTGAAAAAAAATATGAGAAAAAACTTCTTCAGCTATTTGAATAGAGTAAACTTAATTCTTAATTCTAAATTTCAATTAAAAACATCGAACTGTTGATGCTAATACCAAATAAAACGCATCTTTAATTACAATTATAAATGTCGCGTATTAAGCAAAATGTTGCTTAAATCAAATAGCCTTCACCCCTCGATATATGTATATCTAAAACAAATCAAACCAAAGCTCGAAACGGCTGGCGCCTATTTTAATAAACGTTAAAATAGACAAAGTGTCGTCACCAATTTGTCTTTCAAAGTCATAACAATAATTTAGATCACCAATAAAGCGAACGACTTTGATCAATCTACTGAAGTGCATAATACTTGAACGATTGCTTCGATAGTATCAATTTGCAGCAACCGAGTCGGTATAAAACTGGCCGATAATATTTATGTATATTTCATTGCCATATTGAGCCGTTAACGATGCAACACATGTAGGCGGCTGCATAATGTAGATTGGCCTCCGCGGTCGTTTCTATACTTTACGTTATATAACATGAATTTAATATTATTTTGTAATTTTTCTTTCCAAAATAATAAAGTAATAATTTAAACGGACGAAAATTTCGGTGTAAATCGTTAACCGCCTTAAAAGTACTGACATGCGAGAGACGTTAATAAATCTTTTTTTAGACAAATGTCAGAGATAATGAAAATATTTTATTTGTACATTTTATAATCAATATAACACTACGATATTATATGTAAAAAGATAATGCCTTGAACATGAATTAATTTAAAACTTCATATTTAGTCTAAGCGAATATTAGGAAATAACGTGCCAACTTACTATTCAAAACGATTAATTCGTAAAATAACTTGTCGCTCTGATATTTTTATTCAGACTGAGATTAATATTACTCACGCCTTGAAATCAAACGTGAACGACTTTTTTGATGTTCGAACACTACAACACTGAAATTAGTGTGTCTATGTCGATCACTTGAGCTAACTTTATAAATATATACATAAACATATAATACACCAATTGTTTGTAAATTTCATTAGGAACTATTATGATTCAGTGAGAGCGTGAAGCATTCGTTTTCGTGCCTCAATTTTTTTTTTTCATTTTGTCATTTTCTACAATCTAAAAATATTATTTCACATTAAGCATCTTTTATGGATTCAAAGAATCGCAGAAGATACGAAAGTCACACTGGCTTTATTTTGTAACAATTTGAGGGTAAGTTATATCTTTCCTTGAATTGTTACAAAAGTTGCTCTTAAAATGATTGTCTTTTTTATTTGGCACTATGTAACATTATGGAGTGTAATATTGCGCTTTGATCTTTACAAACGCCTTAGGTATTTTTAGTACGTTTTTTAGCATCACCTATGTTTGTTTATGTAACGGAATCTTTCAACGTAATTTTCAATAAATTTAAATGACGTCAGATTAAATTGAAAATTTGTACATCGACCAAGCACTGATTATTAAAAAATATATTTTATATAATTACTTTCATTTCAAATCCTAACTTGGAGCATCAGGATAAACTTTCTTTTGTGGATTGCTATTGAACCGCTTTTTTTTTGTTTTTTCTCTATATTCATTTCGTAACATCCGGCAGACAAGCTCACTCGTTATCTGCATTTACCGGAGCCCATTGACTACAACGTAAAGGTCACTGTCCACCGTGAGCCATAGGAGTAAAAGCTCAATGTTTGCAACAATTGTCCAAATTATAGAAATAGAGGGTATATGCGGGCTCGCAAAAGAACCACTACTAGTCTACAATATAGGATTTAGGATACATAAGGTGTAGATGTATGTATAATAGAACAAAAAAATACTGCAACAGCTATTGGTGATCTGGATCTTTTGATTGATACACACCACAAACATATAAAATTTCGTATTACAGAATTTTATTTTTCGCACCTTCCTTCGCAATTTTATTTATCGCATCGATATCTTTATGAATACCTAAAATGAAGTTGAAATATTTAGTATCATCGTAGTTGTATACTTTATTTGAAATACCAGCTATTGGTTTTCATCCGCATTTAAAACATTCCAATATTTTTCTGTAAGGAGTCTTGCTAAATATCTATTAGACAGACAATTTATCCAAAGGTTGTGTTTACATTATCACAGTTTATTTCGGATGCTATAAATGAAGAAATGATCTAGTTTATTCGACCCATGTAAAATGCTAATTTAATCCATAAAAATTTATTTGTTCCGCCAAAATCTCGCATCGGTTCTTACTTCAATAACTGTAAATTGACATGCAATCAAAAGTGAAAATGTAGGTTTCACTTCAATACAACGAGCTGTACCAGATATTGTACCTGATTGTTTGTTAGAAAAATACAATTGTTTCAATTACGTATCACTAAATTTTACGACTTATACCCTACCATAAAATTTACAGTTTCATCCAATCAATTCTGTCACCACAAACGACCATGAGATGTCTTTTGTTTTGTTTGTTTAGGCATCAAACAAAAACTAACCGATCGATTTTGAGGAAATTTCTTATTTAAAAGTCCTACGCTTAGACATACTTTTACTGGTGGTAGGACCCCTTGAGAGTCCGCGCGGGTGGGTACCACCGCCCTGTCTATTTCTGCCGTGAAGCAGTAATGCGTTTCGGTTTGAAGGGTGGGGCAGCCGTTGTAACTATACTGAGATCTTAGAACTTATATCTCAAGGTGGGTGACGCATTTACGTTGTAGATGTCCATGGGCTCCAGTAACCACTTAACACCACGTGGGCTGTGAGCTCGTCCAACCATCGAGCAATAAAATAAAAAAAAATACAGGACACCCAGTATTTTTATTTTATCTCGCTAGTATGAAGGGAGCGGAAAATTTCACAGTAAAACGATTATTATTGAACCAATTGAAATCAATGAAGTCTGCTGAGCTCTCGTTTGATCAGTCGAAATCAACATACGCTTGTAATTTTTATTATACGTATTTACAAAATAGTAAAAGAAAGCACTGTATACGTAGCTCATTACTAGAAATCCTAAAATATTAGTACATACTAAATTGTAAGAAGTAAAAAAAAACTACTCATATAAATTAGACCATAGTCTTAAATACATTAAAAATATGAGTTTTTGACTGTTTTTCTTCGCATTCTGTTCGTTTTGCGTCTTCTTTATCCGATGACTTGAAAATTTGTTAACTTCTCGACACTTTAAGGAAAGTTTCTGTTACCATCTAGCCACTACAGAATAATCTCAGCAGATTTCATATAACATGTGCCGTGACAAATCAAAGGGCAAATCAAAGGCAGCATTGCTGGGTTTCACACACTTTCTATAAACAATAATCTGTTTTTAACCTTTTCTATAAACTTATTTCATTATTAAAATCAAAAAGACTTTGGGGTTTATATTCTATTGTAACCACAATGGTTACGATATAATTTTTACAAAACATTATACAATACAATTAAATTTCGAATAAGAATGTAACATTACGGACACGTAGTGCCCAATTTTCCCATTAATAAAAAGTTTTAATGTGTTGAAAATTTCACACATGTAACGTTTGTTATATTCGAAATTGTTATTAAGACTAGGCTTTATGCCGATTCTAAATTTCCAGAATTGAGAAACTAAAGAAGTCGAGGTCATAAATGATAAGCGCCCGGTAAACATCACGAGTACCTAATGTGACTATGACTGTATTCAAATACCGCAGCAGGTGTAAACACTTTTAATCGATACATTGATGTGAATCATTTAGGGTAGTTTTCACCAACCTCCAGAAGTTCGATCAACTTGAAATTTTCGCAAACATTACGCTCGTAATAATTTGAATACTTTAAGCCTAATATCCTGTCCAGCTCACCGAGATAAATAACGTAAAAGGACACATAATGATTCTCTCTTTTATCATCATGACAAACAGGGCCCTGAAACTGCGATACTTTAAGACAAATATTTTGTTTGTATGGAAACTAGCGACATCTTGTAGCGGACGCCCCTAATCTTATATGTTGTTAAAGTTAAGACATTTAATTATTATTGTATAGCAAAACACAGAAAATAAAAAATTTATAAATAATACAAGTCTGTATTTGTTATAGACAAATTGACAAGTTAAATTTTATCAATTTATGGTTTCTGAAAATTTACAAAATCCTTCATTAAAATTAAAATATAGGATAGTTACTGCCATCTACAGGAGCAATGAGAAACTTATTGAAGCGAAGCCATCTAGTGGCCGACGCCTGTAAATATTTTTGTTGAGTGCTTGAGTTGCTCATCTATAACTAATTTATGTGTATTATCTATGATGACAAATGTGTCTCAGTGCCGAAACGTTTTACGATTAAAATAAAAACAAGAGAAACCCGATTGTAAAAAACAGCAGTGTGATTTACATCAAATCTTACAAATAATTAATTGGTAGCTTTTAAAAATAGTTGTTGTAAACCAAAACACGTTTACGCTTTTTTTATAGACAAATATATTAATCTAAATTAGTAGGATACCCAAATGTGTACCCTTTTCACGATGAAGGAATAAAAAATCGTTGAATAAAAATCAACCAGAAAAGTTATGAATTTACAAAACTGCTGGTGGGATAGGATGTAAGCCTGCATGTAAGTAGTAAGTACCATCTGGCTTATTTCTATCTCTTATATTATATGTAACGATTTGAAGGATTATAAGGGTTATATTATATAACACATTTGAGGTTTTACTCTCATGTCTCAAGTTCTATTGGCTCCAGAAATAACAGCTTAACGGACCATAAGGTCATTTGTCAAGATTTAAAAATTGCTGTTTATCTAGAAATCTGTTGGGTAAATTTTTTTTCAATATCCCAACACTGGCTCAGTTTGACAATGGCTGCAAAAAATCCGCTCCTCTCGCTTTGAAGTTATTATTAAGTCAAATCGTATTTCACCACAACATCAAGTGTATTAACACAATTTGAAATGAACTAAACAAATTATGCAAATGTGTACTTTTGTATTAAGAGTTATCACGATTGTAAAATGAACACGACACTGTTCTCTCAATACTAGCTGCTATTTATTTTTAGAACTGACATTGTGCCTCGTTTAATTGAGACCACGTGATTAATTTCAGGTACTAGACATGCCCCGTAGATTCATTCGCGATAAATTTACAATCCATCAAGGATTTTCAAGACCATTTTGCATTTTCCGAAGTTTAAAGAGTTTGCTTGCGTTTGATTTTTCAAAAATCCATGCTAACTACAAAACTCGGCTAAGCCAAGTTTTACGCATCTTCATTGTGTGTGACATCGTTTGAGTACAACATAATTGATTCGCCTTCCGTAAATTATATACATCAAAAAGCCACATAAGTCATCATGCGTTATACATGCTGTTTAAATGTATATTAAACTATTAGATTAACATATATTAGAGATATGTAATCTAAACTAGTATTAAAAATGCGAAAGTAACTCTGTCTGTCTGTCTGTCGCGCTCTCACGCCAAAACTACTGAACCATTTAAATTAAATTTGGTACACAGATAGTCAGAGATAGTCACACAGATAAAGTCAGACAGTAGCGTAGATAGTCACACAATAAAAAAAGGACATAGGCTACTTTTTAATGCGAAAAAAGGTTTGTAAAGGGTTGAAAGGGAGGATGAAAAGTTGTATAGAAGTATCGTCATTTTAGAGCTAAAATATTGAAACTTATTTTTTAGCCTGAGGATTCGATATAAATAAACATGACACTAAGTTTACACATCAGAATAACACATTTGCTATAATTTATAAAAATATATTGAGAATTATCCAAAATATAAGTACGAAGGAAAAAAATGTGCCATCTGCGAGGTATTTTTTGCGTGCGCCGTTGGAGTTACATGTATATAATGTAAAATGGAAATGTTAATCTCAAATGGTTCTACAAAAAAGCCCGTGACAGCACGAGTATCTATCTTTTATTTGTAAGAAATTATCGCCAAAATAATTAATCTATATATATAAAAATGAATTGCTGTTCATTAGTCTCGCTATCTAGTCTAATATATACGGCGAATACATCATACGCAAGACCCTAGAAAACTGGGATGGAGGCATAACCATAGGTGGTGTCGAAGTGACGAACCTGCGCTACGCAGATGACACCACTCTGCTTGCCACAACAGAAGCAGAGATGACAGAGCTTCTGAACAGGACGGAGCACATAGGGTTGGAGATGGGACTCGCCATCAACAGATCCAAAACTAAAACCATGGTCGTTGATCGCACAAAAAAGTTGGAGCTTAGTGGAACACTAAACCTTGAGCTTGTTGACAACTTTATTTACCTAGGCTCCAACATTAACAATACTGGATCCAGCGAACCTGAAGTACGACGGCGTATTGGAATGGCAAAGGGAGCCATGACCCAGCTCGGTAAATTCTGGAAGGACCATAACATTACCCAGAAAACAAAGACAAAACTGGTGCTCACTCTGGTCTTTTCCATTTTTCTATACGGAGCGGAGACCTGGACCCTTAAAGCGGCTGATCGCAAACGCGTGGATGCTTTTGAGATGTGGTGCTGAAGAAGAATGCTCCGAATACCTTGGACAGCGAAGAGAAGCAATCAGTCTATCTTAGATCAACTGCAGATCAAAACTAGACTGTCCACACTCTGCCTTCGCCGCGCTCTCGAGTACTTCGGTCATATTGCTCGAAAAAAACCGGATAGCTTAGAAAGACTATTCGTGACAGGGAAGATCGAGGGAAAGAGACCGCGCGGGCGCAGTCCGACAAGGTGGTTCGACCAAATCCGCACCACACTAGAGATCCCATTCCACGACGCCCTTCATGCGGCCAATGATCGGAGGCGCTGGCGGGACATCACAAGGAGTAAAATCATGTCGAATTATAATGGTCACGACCCTCAGCAGTGAGGAAACGACGCGAGGAGGAGGAGGAGTCTCGCTAAAACTCGAGAATGGCTGGACCGATTTGGCTAATTTTGGTCTTGAATTATTTGTGGAAGTCCAGAGAAGGTTTAAAAGGTAGATAAATATGAAAATACTCGGAATTAAATAAAAATAACAATTTTGTTTTTCCTTTGATGTGTCCCTCGTCGGACGGATTCCTTTTGTTTGTTTTAAGTTTTATTTTATACAAAAGTTTAGGTCTTTTGTTTGTCGATTGAGGCAGTACGAAGTCTGCCGGGTCAACTAGCCATTAATATAAGAAGAGGAAAGATTACAATTTTTGTTTGTTACGTTCTTTTTTTTGTGTTTGTTACTGTGAGGGCCAGATTTGTATAAAAGAATATTCAATAAGATCAATAATAAATTACACTTCCCGAAGCGAAGCGAGGGCGGGTCACTAGTTATTTATATTTTACGATAACATTTATTGAATGATCGTTGTCATTTATTTAATATAATTTATAATTATATTTATGTAATATATTATTTTGTTATTAGTGCCGGTTGCCTAGTCTAATCTTCAATACTGGAGTAGAATGTTATGAGTCCGCATATTACACCACTGGGTAACATGTTTCTGCGCGATGTAATCAAATGTTTGAAGGTAATCTGAAATATTCGAAGAGGATTATTCCAATGCAATTGAAACTGAGATTATTAAGGTGGATGACGTTGTACCGTATTGAAAATGAACTCATTGTATTTTTTATTTATTTAAAATATATCAATAGTACTAATGAAATATTACACATTTTGGATTATCAGTTCGTATTGGGTTTACAAAATGGATTCAAAAAGCGAACTTTATCTGTTTATCATTTAGAACAACGTCCGTCGCGTCAATGTAATCTTCATTGAAAATTTTGAGTTACTTCTCCAACATGTCAAAGTTATCAACGAAACCGTTAACCGCTGATAATTTTCTATATAATACTTCTTAAATTTATTATCAATACTATTTTTAGTGACACTTTAAAAAAGCAAGTAATATGCCATATGATTTAATTCTTATTTACTGGTCTTTAATCATCGTAGATTATAGCACTCAAGCTACTACGGTTTTAGCCGGGTTCCTGTTTGAATATGGATCTGCTAAATCTACATGTAAAATTATGACATCAAAATTTATACGTAATGACGTTATATAGCAATTCTGTTGTTTTTTTTTCTACTTACAATATTGATATCGGTAATCGTTGGGGCAACTAGAATTTAATATTGTGCGAGCGTCTACAAAATATGTACGAACGCACGCTTTTGTTAATTTAGCATGTATCTATCTGTCTATGCAAAATAATATTTCAATGTAATTTTCACAAATTACAAGACCTTTGATGAACTTGAAAATTTTAAACACTTATCAATGATCCTGATCAAAATAACCAGCGAAAAAAGCACTGCTTGTACTTTCAGAATTTCAGACTACGGTTCCAAAGCATATTCTTCATGCTC
This sequence comes from Bombyx mandarina, assembly GCF_030267445.1. Taxonomy (NCBI): domain Eukaryota; kingdom Metazoa; phylum Arthropoda; class Insecta; order Lepidoptera; family Bombycidae; genus Bombyx; species Bombyx mandarina. The sequence goes on from NC_143218.1 coordinate 10,113,096, forward strand.
TACAGCCACTCATCGCTCCAAGACGGCGAATGCAGCGATTTCCTTTCAACCAAAAAAATAAGCGTCTCTGGTACCGTGTTTAGTAGCACCATAATATTTATTTATTTATTTATACTTTATGCACAAAACAAAACTTGTACACAGGCGGACTTAATGCCATGGGCATTCTCTTCCAGTCGACCATAGGGTGGTGCAGAGATAATGCATGGTAGGTGCATTGACAAAAGAATAACAAACACAACAACAAAACAAAAAAAAAAGAACAAACTCAAAACAAAAATCTTCCTTAAAATAACATCTCAGTATTATAGAATACACATACTACAATTCAATATACCTATAAATAAAATAGTAAAATACATACATACACATAATTACACACAATAATATACATGTAAAGTAATAATATATAAATACACATGAAAATACACAATTTAGTATTATAGTTAAGAATGGCTAAAAGTAAATATATATAATATAATAATAATAATTGAAAAATGAAATAAACTAGTTTGGAGATGATTCTTCCAGTTTTTTGTGGATGTGTTCGCGAACTTTGAGTTTAAAAGTAAAGCGATTGCTGATCATCCTGATTTCTTTGGGAAGCGAATTCCATAATATTATGGACTGTACAAAGAAAGAAGAATGTAAAAAATCTGAGCGATGGATAGGACATTGTAAGAGACGATTATGTGAAGAACGTAGAATTTTCTCATGGCTTGCGTTCAAGTATCTAAAATGCGATTTTAAGTAAGAGGGTGAGGAGGCAGAGTCCAAAAGAGAAAACAAGGTAGAAAGCGCTCTCTCCTCTCTACGCTGACGGATCGGTAACCATTTCAGACGAGTTCGGTGCGCGGACACATGGTCATATTTTCTAAGATTGAAAACGAATCGAATGCAATTATTGAGAAGGCGGTCTAGTTTGTTGAGGAGATCTGCATTCAGGTCATAGTAGCACACATCACCGTAGTCTACCATAGGGAAAATTAAAGTCTGCACAAGCATGGCCTTTACATTCGATGGTAGCATATTTTTTAGCCGATAGAGAGATCGCAAGGTCCTGATGACTTTTTGACTAATGGATGTTATTTGCGCTCTCCAACCAAGTGTAGTGTCAATGTGTAATCCAAGATTTTTCACGTTTCGGCTAAAGGGGATGATTATGTCATTGAAAACAACAGGCGGCAGCTTAAAATTACTGATCTTACTCATATTTCGATGGCTACCAACAATTATCGCCTGGCATTTGGTAGGATTCACCGCCAGACCAAACCTATCGGACCAATTTTTGATTGATTTTAAATCATTGTTTAGTTTGGTAATAGCGTCCGATATGTGATCAACATCGGTTTGTGCGTACAGTTGTAGATCATCGGCGTAAAGATGAAATGCACACCGTAGCTCAGGGGTGAGAAAATTTATAAAAATTGAAAACAAGAGAGGAGAGAGGACACCGCCTTGTGGGACGCCAGATTCAAGATTACACCAGTTTGATGAGAGTTCGTCATTACGAACAGATTGCTGACGTCCCTGAAGATAGGAAGAGAACCAATCCAACGCCCCTTTTGAGACGTTGAGATGAGAGAGGATGGAAAGAAGGATATCGTGACAAACGGTGTTAAACGCGTTTGAGAAATCAACCAAAACTAGTATAGTAATTTTGGATTCTTCCAAGCCCACCCTGATATCACCTGTCACTTTCAGAAGCGCGGAAATGGTACTGTGGCCTGGTCTAAACCCAGATTGAAAAGGGCTAATTAGGGAATTATTAAATATAAATCGAGAAAGCTGCTTATGGACACAGATCTCGAGCACTTTGGATAGGAAGGGTAAGATTGAAATTGGGCGAAAGTGATTAGGAACAGAAGGGTCAGGAATTTTAGGTAGGGCACGAACATAAGCTCTGCGCCATAGGAAAGGAAACTCTCCGGAGTCAAGAGAGAAGTTAATAATATGATAGATTGCAGGTAGGAGACAGTCTAGGATAGTTATAATCATGCGGCGAGATATGTTGTCATATCCCACCGCATTAGATTTAATGGAAAGTATCACTTTTCTTATCTCAGAGGGGGCAACTGGAAAGAGCTGAAAGGGGACAACATCTGGACGCTTTAGGCCAGACAAATAAGCTAACGTTTGATTTTTAGTTAAGGGATCTATCACGGAGGATGTGGAGAAGTGTCGGTTGAGATCATCTAGTTGAATAATATTTGGAATGTCCAAACGTCGCGATCTGCCGATACCCAAAGTTCCGAGAAATTTCCAAACATCGGCAGGAGAAGAAGAAGCGATATTATCCAGAATGTGACGGCGCTTGGCATTGCGTATCATTTGATTACACCTATTCCTAGCAGACTTAAAAAGGACCCAATTATCTTCGATGCGATTCTTTTTGTATTTTCGAAAAGCGCGATCTCTGCGACGCATGGCCATCTTAACTCCTTCAGTCATCCATGGTGCAGGCGTTCGTTTCAGTTTTACTTTTCTAATTGGGGCATGAATATCGTATAATTTGATTACGATATTATTGAAAATTTCGACTTTGTGATCAACTGATGCAGCATCTACTAGGGGATCCCAGTTTATCTCCGCTGCATCATTTCTGAGTTTTTCAAGATCCATACGAGCAAAGCAGCGCCTGTGCAGGGTCTTGGGAATAGGTTTTGGGGATTTAAGGATATAGGTAAGAAATATTAGGTCATGATGAGAGAACCCTGGAGCAGAATGTTGACCATGAGAGGAAACTAAGGAAGGATTCGAGGTAAGGATTAAATCGAGCCAGGTGTCTTCACCGACGGTATTCAGGTGCGTAGCTTGTAGTTGCATTAGATGAAGAGTAGCTGATTCAATGATTTGAAGAAGCTTCTGGGATCTAGGGGAATTACCAGAAAGGATATTTGTGTTGAAGTCACCCATGATGATAAGATGTGCGTACTCAGAGCCCAAAGATTCTAATACTGTTTCGAACTCAGTAAAGTAATCAATATTAGGGGGACAATAGGTGACACCAATTACAGTTTTTACTCTCCTAACACAAACCTCAAGAAAAAGAAACTCCGCACTAGAGTTGGTAGAAGAAGAAGACAATATTTTATATGGAAACGTGCTGCGGAGATAAATGGCCACACCACCTCCTCTACCGACCGTTCTATCATTACGGATAAGAATAAAACCTGGGAGAGAGAAAGAGGTCGACAGAAGAGTAGGCTTGAGCCACGTTTCAGATATCAGGATGACGTCGACGTTGGTATTGTAAAATGTATGATACAGTTCGCTATAATGACTGGCTACACTCTGTGCATTGATGTGGCATACGTTGAACTGGCAGCCAGATTTGTGGTCAAAAGTATGTCGTAAGAAGTCACCCAAGGTGTCGGTGGCTGAACCAAAACTTTCCTCTCCAGAAGACGTACTGGATTCATTGGCAGAAAAAAAAGAATCATCATCAGTATCTGATACACCTGATAAAAAAGACATAAATAATAAATTTAGAAGAAAAACAAAAAAAACAAAAAAAAAGTGTCTATGTGTAAAACAAACTAATCTATATAAATAAACTAATCTATATTAATATATACTAATCTATATAAAACTAATCTATAAAATAAAAATAAAAAACTATCTAAAAATATTTTAAATAACAATTTGGTAAGATACAATCTATATGCATTAAAAATCAAATAGAGAAAAAAAAAAAAAATTTATTAATAACAAACAAAAAGAATAAAGCTTATATCTCAACACCACCTGCCAGCTAACACCAATATAAAATATAGAAGATGTAAATTAAATTCAGTGAGCATCAAGAAACATTTAGAAAGCATTAATAAATATAATCAAAATCCAAAACACAAAACAACAGAACAACTACACTACGTCTGGTACGTTTAAGTAGTCTGTAACTGATTTTATACCAAAATACGAATGTTTTAAACTGTGTCATGAACCACCAACTTCATTGGACTGAATGAAAACAAAACAAATAATAAAATTATTGGAATAGAACTTAATTTATACAAACTTAAAACTACTTACCTAAAAGAAATATACAGATACTACAGAAAAAAAAAGAAAAACAAAAAAAAATATGAAATAAATGACATAATAAAAATACATACACACTTTTACTACATCGGTATGGTAATTTTCGAGTTGCCTATCTAAAGAACATTAAAGCACCATTACTTCCGAATTTTATGTTTTAGATTTCCTGCCTCATCACTCTTTCCACTCACATGAGGTGCCACTGAAGCTTTTGGAAACTTCAACAGCAAAGGGCTCAGCTCTTCCATAGCTGTTACCTTATGACGTGTTCCATTAGTTGTCTTGATAACTATGATTCCATCCTGGGTCCAGCAGGATCGCATTCCGAAGTGAGCTCTTGCCTTGATAAATATGGACTGCCTGGGCTTTGTCAAAAACTCCTTCAATGAAATTGAACAACCCTTTAGGTTAGACTTTGCTCTCCAAACATTGGATTTAATGTTTTCATTAGTGAACCTCACAAGAATGGGCCTGTTATGCTCCTGACTTCGCGCACCAAGTCTGTGGCATACTTTTATGGATGAAGAAGACACATTTTTCAAGGCCAGCTTATTATTTAGCACATTTAAGATGACCGAAGTGCAATCCTCTCCGTCAACCTCAGTACATCCCTGGAAAAGCAAAGTCTTGCGTCGCTGCCGAGTCTCCAGACTATCAATCTGCTTCATGCACTCTCCGATTTGTGTCCGGAGCAGCCCAAGTATGCTAAAGACCAACTCTCTGAACGTACGGAACTCTTCAGCAACTTTATTTACAGTTTCCTTTGCAGGTCCTGCAGACTGAATCTGTATTTCAAGCTCACCCATCTTCCGTGTGAAGTTTTCTTCTAAGTTCTTTTGAATAGTTAATATTTCAGCAAGTTGAGACATGATGGGCTTGAGTGTGAGGAACAAGATGTCACTTAAATGGTTGAAGGTGTGCTGGCTGGCGCTTTGCAGCTTTATTTATGACACATAAGCCGCTGCAAACGTTAGTACTAAATCACAAATACTTGTGTACAAACTGGATGTTAAAAAATATTGATAAAAGATTATGTTTCTAATTTTCAATAAAATTTTATGTTTAAAACACGTTTACACTTTTTTCACACCTACCCACTAATATTCACTTCACGATAGTAAAATAGTTATCTCATTAAAACGTTCTTAAATCCCACATCATAAGATCGCGAACGAAATGCACAGTATCTATGAGATCCGAAATAAAAACACTTTTATGATCGACATCAATAAAAATAAATAAAAAAAATACCAAACTTAATGACTGCAACCGAGAATCTTTACATATATGTATTATAAAAACAAGACAACTATTACAATTATGCAAGAGTCCATAAGACAACAGATTTACAAGGACATGAGTGAAGTAGTCGTTCACTCCCACGGTCATTGTGCCAAAAAACGACGTATTTTACACCCGCAAAAAAATATATAGTGAAAGTTAATTAAAAGCGAACGATAAAATATCGGAAACTTCGTTTTCTTCTAACTGATTTTAAAAACCAAACACAATTGTTTGCAAAAACTTTTGATCATTATTAATATATTTTGATCATTGATATTGATTCTTATATTACATCCATATTAAGTACCTACTTTATGACCACCAAAATGTCTTTATTATTTTCATTTCACTGTACCTTTTGTATAGTTTATTAGTTTATATTCTATTATTTTTTTGGAAAACGAGCTTACAGATCATCTGGTATTACATTGTTACCAGAGCCAATAGACATGACAAAGTGAATGTGGCCACCCATCTTCAAATCTCAATCTACTACAAACTGACCGATTGCAATAATGGTGATTTAGGATGCTCTTAAATTTTGTACATTTTGTGAACTAAATTCCCTAGATGTAGGTCAGAAAAACTATATGATAAAATATATACTGCTAGCTGTTCATCTGTGTGTGTTACTTTCTTATCATTCATAGTATTAATGTAGTAATATTCTCAACTATCTTCCTACGTAACTACTCCATAATATTAAATGCCTGGTGCTGGAGGTAGTGAATGTTGCCAGTACACATGAGCTGTTCTTACCACAAATAGGGTAATATTAAAATTTTAGAAGATCATAATTAGAATAGATTTAAATTCAAGATCGTCCTGAGTCATCCACATAATGGAGCGTAGGGGTTCCGTTAGTAATTTTCAATTCAAAAAGGTGGTGAGTTTGTCTGCCAACCTTTGCTTTAAGCCATATTTGCAAATTAAAGTTTATAAAATCAGAGAAATTTATGACAACCTGTGAAATACAATACTTGCAGTAAACATGTTTGCAATAGGTATACATTTATAAGTATGGTAGTATGATCATTAAGTATAATTATAATTTACAACCATTATAAGTTGCAAATGCATTATATGTAGTTTTATCTCGACAATTTTAAATTCCATTTCTTATTTATACTTTCTTACTAGAACTTTTAAATTCCATTTCTTATTTATACTTTCTTACTAGAACTTCCAAAGATGTAACTATTGCTGTTGCATGTGCATATTCAAGAAATCATAGCGTTTAATTACAATCTTATATTTTCAGAGGTCTATTGGGGCTAAGACCTTTTTATAAGGTTTTCTGCTGTTTATTAGTAAATAAATCTTTCAGTTGTAAATTTGTTGGGATTTGAGTAATTATTTAACAAGGAAACTAATTCTCTGAAGCACCAACAGCAACTGTTACCTGTACTGTTGTTATTACAGAAATAATATACACAATGAGAATGAACAAAGAAACAGATATTAAAATCTACATTTTAAGAATTAGGTGTGAAAGTGTCAATAGCTTAGCTTTGTTTACTTCAATATATTGTGTAAATAATTTATTTTGAATGCATGTTATTTATAAATTTAAAATAAACAAGAAATATGTTTGAAATTTCATATTTGGAATTCTGCTATTCATGGTATTCAATAACAAATACTCCAGTTAGGTTGTGAATTTGTCTACTATACTACTACTGTTCTTAAAATAAACATCTACTATATGTTTCCATAGTTAGTGCAAATTTATCTAAATAAATATTTTTTTATTTATTTAATTAAAGCCTAACTGAATGCATTGACTTTGCAATGTGAATACACTGTCCTACTAGAATACACATATTAACTGAAATGTTAGTTTCACTAACCTTCTTGCTAAATGTAGCCGTTCCTGTGTGGTCAGGTGTTCCACCTGGACCATTTCGGCCACCAAATCTGCATGCTCCATTTTGTCTGCAAATTTCATCGTTGTAAAGTATCAAGTATTTTATTGAACTTGTTATTATAAAATTTTTGTATTAGAAAAATACTACTGAACTGAATATTTTTACAATAATAATTTGAGTTACTTTATAGTAAGATTCTCTTCAGATTCGCCAGTTTCGGTAGAATAGAAACATTGTATATTTTTCAGTACATTGATTTCTGCCCATTTGTTATTTTATTACTCAACAAAAGATCTAGCTTTAGTTCTATGATTTCATCCAACATTAACATTTTTGAAAAAAGTTATCAGATCATTAAGACACTGCTGATTTTAACAATGCAAAATGCTATAGCAAACTTATTGATATATGACATGACACTGATAAGATAATACAAGAGCCAATGTGTTGCCTATAAGTAACTATACCAATTTTCACCAGTTACATTTAGCGATCAAGATTTAAGAAATAGTTGTTTCGAATTAATTAATGCGGATAATTTAAAAACGGTATCATATTAGAAAGGCGCTTTACCCAACACATTTTGTTTTTAATTTACTTCAAACAAGATATATTTTGTAATCGATACATAAAGTTTATCGTTTATTACTACACTCTATGTTATATTTATATTAATATCGTACAACTTACCACCGTCCTAGTTTATTACAAAGCAAAAGTATGTTTCATATTTGTATTGATACATTTGCTGCACAATTCAATCGTTATATTTCTCGGAAAAAAAAGATATACATTCAAACCCACTCTTTCACAGTATTATCACTCAACTAATTTGATACAAAAAATTACAGTTACTTGGCATTTTCCGTTATTTTCATGAAAATTAAAACAAGGAGAAAAATCACAAGACGGCAATCAAGCAAAAACTTTACTGACAAGCAATGTGCGGTGTTACAAGTGTACATTCACACATCGCTATTATCAGTCGACTTTTTTAATTAAATAAATAAAATTTATGAATTTATCCATGAAATGAAAAATATTGTTCTAAAATTTTATTACCGTTACTATTAAATTGACTTGTAATAGTAATACTTTTAATTTAAACAACCAAAATAAATGCAATGAGTAAAATTGCCATTTTAAAAATGTAGCTGTGAAATGTTTTCGTGGCACAGCTGTTATCTGTCATTGCTTTAAAGATTATAAAGTGGCGCCAAATTCAAAATTTTAATTAACCCAATGGTGCGTGGTTTGAGGTTTAATGGAAATTGAAATGCTGTTTGCTTATAATAATTCACTTTATATCTAATAATGGAAACAAGTAGTTCAAATAGTACACCAGAAAGCTTGTCGCCGAATTTATAATTAAAAAGTAAAGTAAGCTTTATTATTGACAATTTTAAAAATGCAATAAAGAAAAATATGGACAATAAATACTTTAAGCAATGGCATCGTAAGAAACCGATTGCCATTTTGAAAAAAAGAAGAAGAAGAAGTACCATAAAATAATAGGAAAAAAATCGTATAGTTTTGTTTCAAGGTTTAGGTATGAACTAGAACAATTCTTAAAAAAAAATACTAATTTCAATACAATAAAACAACCAATTTGCATCTTAAATATTTATTTGGTTAATTCCAAATTATTCAATTAATGCATTTATACATAATTAAACAATGCTGCTTAGAAAAAAAGAGCGGTGTAGATAATAATAAGTAATATATCTAGGCACTATTTTTCTCAATTGACACACCACATTAATTCAAGCAGTACATACTTTTACAACGTAAGTATAAACTAAATATTTTACATAAAAACGATTGATGTAAAGCTAGTTAATTCTCTCCCTTACAGTTTTCGTATTATTTAATTATACTTATTGTAAAAGCCCGAATTTATTGTGTAACTCAGTAATTGTAATTAGTTTATATTTTCAAACCAAAATATAGAGCTCAGGGGCTTTAAATATCAGTAGAAATAACATTTCCTTTTTTAAATTAAGACATTAAAAGGATCAAGATGAACTCATTATTTCTCAATGGAATAATCTAGAAAAAGTTGGAAAACAATTTTACAAACAATTTTGTAAGCCATTATGTTAAATCTATACGCTTCAATAAATATAAAAAAAATATCTAAATATGTAGTAACTATCAGAAAATGATATTACTTATTTAGAATCGAAAACCACAATAGACGTCCTCTGTGGATCTCGATTTCAAATCTGCAACAAAACTATAGCTTGTTTCTGAAAAACGTCTGCTAGATTATTTAGAAACAATTTTAATGGCTATTTTCAGGGCGTTACTATTTTTCCTCTTTAACAAACATGCCGCTGATTCTAAAGTATTTATCTCTTCCTCTCGGCCATCGTGTACATAAATATTTTTTCAAAATACAATATATAGCCTCTGTATTTAATTAATTTTGTTTAATAAACGCAAATAAACTGATATTAGTATACTAATACGGACTAACCTCCTGAATAATGTACGGCTTCCGATAACTAGATACATAGTACATACCCAAAGTCAAAGTAGACATAAAATTTGTAACATGACGAAATTTACAATAAACAACATTAAATTGATGGGAGATAGTAAAACTTTCAGCAATAAAGCACACTTGGAATCATTGATGAGCCAATCCCAGCGTTTCGACTAGAGCAAATATTACTATTCATCTAACAACAACTTCAACGACTTTCTTATTATTAAAACTTTATTATATCTTAAGTTAATTTTTTTTTACGTTAATCATATTATAATGTAGAAATCCCTAATTTTAACTACCAAAAATGAAAAATTGCGTTATTATGAACACATCCATGATAAAATAAAATACTGAACGAAATGTTTTTTTTTTCTTGTGCGTGTCAGCTCCGACCCGCGATTGGAGTTTACTCTTTAAATGCAATTTGACATTAAATATACAACAGACAAAGGGGGTAAATAAAAGCAGCTCTCATAATACTGAAACCAAGTATGTATATGCTTTTAGTCATGATGGTTTATATGGATTTTATAGATTATTTTACATAAATAATACGGGTACTGCTATGTATTTTTCATTACGTATATTGGTCTGTTACGAAAATATATTTAATTCTGCTAAGATAGAGCTAGTAGAATTTGAATTAGTTAAAATAAATGACCCTACATTCATATTTTAACTGTCTTATTTATTTATGCATTATAATAAATTTATATTAAATATGTTAATAGATATTTAAAAAAAACTCAAACTAGATGAGGCTAGATAGTTGAATATAATCCACTTTGATGATACAGCCCACTTTTGGACATAGGCCTCCCCTGAGGTTGGCGATTATGTGCTATCCGGAAGATTCCGGCGATTTTCAAAAGGACTTCAACCTCTTAGGGAGTAAACTCCAAACATATCGCCCAAACTATAGACTATTCACTGGCCAATAACTTTATTTCCATCCATACCGACACATTCTACACTGCCCATTGTCCATCAATTTTGTTTTATTTTGTAATTATAATCTAATAATACTAGTATTTTTTTTCTAATACACAATACTTATGTATCGAGACATATTTGCGAAAATTTAAATATTTACTGTCTTTTAGTATAAAATATTTTTTGACAGCAAAAAAAGATATATCGGCTAAGGGATTCCGGAATAAAGGAAAAGTCTTGTAAATCATATTCTTATTCGTCTATTTATCTATTCTTATTCGCCTTAAGAAGTAACTACACAAATCGAAATCGCGGCTACTAACATATAAAATTAAAGAATGGCTTTTTTGCAAGCTTTATTTTGTCTAAGCAGTTATGAATAATTATCAAAAAGCATGAATTTTGATTTCTACAATGAATCCAATCCACTCAAATAGCTTAAATATTGATTTTGCCAATGACATAAGAATATAACTTATGGTAGGACCACCATCTTCATACTAAATTATAGAATTAAGGTAGTAAAGGATACAAAGTTGCCTCAAAAATAAGTGAGACACAAAAATAATTGAATGTAACGTCTAGTACTAATTTTAAATATTGTTTAATCTAATAACAGTATTGTCATTGGCAACGTGGCGCCTTTAAAATATATTTTCAATTCACTTACGTACTTACTTACCTTAGTTTATCCGGCTTTCGTTAATAAATTTACAAATAGCATATAAAAATACATATTATGGCACATCACCACGCGCCTGGTGGAGAAAAATATGCGATTATAATTATTAAAACTTTTTCATTAACTTTCCTTAAAACAAAAATCTGAAGAATTTCATTTACGACCACAGTAAAATAAGTAAGTACAAATTATAAATTATCTAAAAATGAGTTATATGATGCGTTACGCAAAAGCTATATTTAGGTTCAACTCAAGGATTTTGTTGCGTAAGAAGGTATTTATACGCCACCTTTACTTATCAATCACCTCATAAAACCAAGCTTTACTCACGTATTCCCTAATATTTTATACAAGACATCAAAATCACTCGCACAAATGAGAGCATCTTTTTTTCACTTCAAAACTTATACATAACTTCAATAAGATATTAAACACCAAATTTAAATATAATGTGCGTTACATTTCGCTACGAAATTACTACATTTACAAGTGATTGGTACAAATACCTACCTCTAAAGTACCGTCTAAGAATATTCAAGGATTGAATAACTCGAATGTTAAAAACGGAAGAATTTAATTCGAACGTTCTTCCCTCTAACTTCTACTGAAAGGTTTCAAATTTTATTACTTCATGCAGAAATTTATTAACTAATTTTTAGTCAGTAATCGCACTGAAATCCATAAGTTCACAGTACTGTGTCTTGATGAGAACATCAGAGTCCAAACTGGAAATTCTTAGGTTTATTCTAGTGTCCTATATTTTAACAGTGGCAACCTATCAGGGTCACCACGACGCGGCACTCAGGTGTTTTCGTCGGAGGAGTCCTCTGATGATGAGCTAGTCGTAAGGCTCGAAGCTAAAGTTAGCTGGCGAATGAACGGCTCCCGTCCCAGGCTCTGACCTAGGGGAAGACGCCTGACGCCCATCCTTTCACTTTCCGGCAACGATTTACAACACTTCTCTTCTGTTATTGCATCACGCGACATTGAACTAAAACAACATATACGTACACATTACTTCCATGAATACCATCTACCTACAGTATTTATATTTATTCAATTATTTCAGATATATCGGAAAAGCTCGACCAATAAAATACAGGCCCAAAGTAAACGGAAAACACAATTCATTTACAATACTTGTTATTTTATAATTAGTTAATTCGAAATATGTCACGATAACAAATTTTTTTCAAGCAAATTTATACACAATATGTCTCCACTAACGACTTCCTCCACGATGAACGAAGAATAACACAATAAAGATCACAAAATTTATATGGTAAATTTGCAAAATCACTCGTCATATTTTGCCCAAACTGTATGCCCGCACGGTTCGGTGCCACCATCCTGCCTATTTCTTCGTGTCTTATGTGTTATTTTACGGTAACTTGAGCGATACAAAATTCGCGAGTGATAGCGCATGAGACTTGACTACAAATGTAGTTACATTAAGAATAAATCCACATATAATAATGTAAATTACACTAATGCTTAACTAAGGTTGAATATTAAGTATGTACCCTGTCAACTCCATCATGGAACCTCGCCGGCATTGTCCTCGTTGCGGTCCTTGCATAATACTAGCTGGTCTGCTAGATGCACCCAGAGGATCAGAATGGGCCACGTCCTCCATCAACAACACAGACGGACCACCCAGGCTTGTGCTTCGTTTCGATAATAAGCTAGGACCTTGACGTAGCCCACCGTCTTTTGAGGACGCTTCGCCTTTACTGGTACTCTCTCTGTGCCCCTCGGAATCAGATAGCACAACAGCTTCAGCGGCACCTTGGGTCGAACTAGAGCTCTCTCTTCGGAATAAACCTATGATAGATTTTGGATGCTTTGGCTTTTCTATACCACCTGACGGTGGTAGATTATATTAAAGGAACGTCGTGGAAAGGAAGGGGAGAAAGAAAAAACTGAATGAGAAAGTGTATATCGAAATTCAAAACGGTATATAGTCTAAGAAAAATAATGTTAACTTAGAAATAAATATTGAATCGCCTAAGAAGTGCACAGTTCTTGAGAAAAGTCGTTGATAGTATGATGCAATGTTGTGCAACAGGTTTAAGTGTGTAAAAATGTGATAAGTTATGAACCATTTTTGTCGTAAAAACAGAAAAACTAGTTTACCTACGACATCAAAAATAGTTTTTAAAAAGCTTGAGTTCGTATTGTATGTAAACTATTCTACAGCAAAGTATAAACTAAAAAGAAAATGGGATTTTGTAGGAAAAAAATGAAAATAGTATGTAGTACCGTAAGACGATTTAGTATTGCAGTTCACAATGAAAAAAGGAAAAAAAAAACATTACAACTGAATTATAACTTCCTTTTCAAACGACGATAAATCGGAATTTAAATTTATATTTTTATTTATTTTGGTAATAAATTAATGTTAGATTATGTAATTTTTAAGCTCTGTCGAAATATTTCGGTACATGCTATAAAAATATATTTATTATAATACTAAATTTGGAAACACAAAAGATAGCGAAAAATAAAATTCCAAGTTCCTTAAAATGGCAGTCATTAAAACGAAATAATAATGTCGTTTCATAGAACGGATTTACCTAAGAAAGTAGAGGAAGGAGAATTATAGGCTAGATATTCTTTGTTTGAAGCCCATGAAGGAAATTCTGATTGCTTGAGGGCACCAGATCCTTCAGCTTCTTCTCGTTTCCATGGCAACATTGTCTCCGTTGCTGTTGGCGTCGCCACTCGAGCTTGCTCAGCCACGATCATGTTGTAGTTATCTGTGAAGATGGCATTGTACGCTGTAAATTTGATCGCTCTTTCTTCGTACTTTTTAATTCCCACGATCATTATTTTCATGATACAGCCTAACTTTTCATATGAGCCATTTAATCCATCTCAACATCTGCACCTAAGCTGAGAAGTTTTATAGCTACACTTTTTTGGCCACTCGATGAGTTTTGATACAGTATCCTATAATTTCATTGATTTAATAATTGATATTTAATCTTGGTCTTACATCTCGGAATTTTAATACGAATAACGCATATCTCCTTTATTTTATGTTACACGAATTCTTAATATTTTTCCTTCAAAATATTTTTTTGTCATTTCAAATTAAAAACAAAATAACGCAAAGGACTAGTGAACTATAAAAATAGTTACCGTTGTCATCGGACAATCTTCTTTCGTCTTCTTCTAGAATGTCTTCGTTGGGAACTGGAAGGAATATTGACCAAATCAACATCAAGATTTTAATATAAATGTGGAATATTTGTCGCCAAGAGATTATCTACATATTCCGTAAGCACTTAAACATTAGTCTATGTTTATGTTAAAACCCCACTAACTTTTTATAATTTGAAACAATCTATAAATAGTAAGAATCATTATAAAATGACGTTACGCTGATAACAGATGATAGTTGATTCAATCTCATTAATTTACCCATTTTTCATTTATCCAATATCATCTACTGAAATAACTGCTAATTTAACATTACGAATCATAATTCTTTTTTTTTTAATAAAAACAACCTGATAATGTAAGAGCACTGACAATATTGAATTTTATCCAGACACTATTTTTAATGCTACTTACCTTATAATGGAGGAACTAACCACATGTGCTAGTTGTACAAATAATAATATGAAGCCGCACAAAATACGCTTGGAAACTTTAACAAAGCAGCTTGGATAAAATAGAACAGTGACATTTATTGACATAATAATATTTATGATTATTATAACATTGTATGTGTTTTCCATGCATCAATTAATTTGAACCATAGAATGTCTATGTAGATCTAGAAATATGAGATGCGTCTGATGAAAAAACACTTAATATTTTTGAAATACAAAATTTATGGCTGTGTTAAATGCAAGTAAAATAATAATTAAACAGTTTTGATAAATAAAGAGATGGGTAATGAGTAATGTTAAATTAAAAGAAGGCAGGTACAATTTTAAGCTCATTATTAAATCATTAAGCAACAGATAAAGAATCGCAAAGCTTATTCCATATTTTTATTTGATCATCAGACGCGAATCTAATCAACATAATATGTAGTGATGTGAAACGTCCAGATTCGTATAAACACATACCAAAGTTATACGTGGATCTGTCCCTTCTCCACGGTAAGGATTTCTCAACAGCTGTCGGTAGTATCTCTTCGGGCGTTTTAACGTACTGCTTTATTATCCTCGCCTTAAGAGGATTAAATCCGGGCAGGTTAGCCAACTGGTTTAAAAGTGAACTACTATTTTCTTTATGCGAAGACGTTGGACTGACTTCTTTGTAGCCGGCTGATAAAATCAGCGACGCCAGTTGTCGAGAGATTTTGATTATTGCGGTGCCACATGAAGATTGCCGGAAGGGAAGAAAACAACAATCAAACACAAATGATATTGAGAACAAGCGAAGATAAAGAGCGGAGCTTAAAGGAACTACATCTATTGGAAAGGTAATAATGATAATGATTGTAATGATACTTCAGAATTTAGAAAAAAAAACTGCCTCTTGGAAAGTTATAGAATGTTTAAAAGAACAAAAATAGTTTCAACATCAATTATGTGATTTATTTTTACTAAAAAATTTTTGTTTCCAACATACAGAGGTACGAATGGTTTTAAAAAATTAACGTCTAAAACACGAGTGTCGAATCAACAAAAGAAAACTAAAATAAAATATTTCGAAATAACGAATTATAAAGTATAACAGAGCAAGCTAGGTACCACAGTCACGTCTTAGCACATTCCCACATTAGTAGCCATCTCAACACTTCGCTTGGAACTCAGCAAATTAAAGTAATTCGTTTAGAAACCAGTCTGGTAACGAATACCCTGTTTTTAGCTTGGAAAACAAGTTATAGTGCATACAATGAAAATGTACAGACAACATCGAATGATTGGATTCGAATTACGATTTTTGCTATTAAGTAACATTACTTTTTTGACTTACACACATACGAACATATGCGGTTATCTATTTTAACATCAGCCAAATTCCATGGTATTTTTTTTACTGCATTTTAATAATATCAAGATAAATATAGATATACGCAATAAACAGTTAACTTTTTAATATTTGAATAATATGTTTAGACGCTTCACGAAATTTTGATATAAAAATTGATATAAATTGTTTTGATATAAATTTAATTCAAATCCAAGCTTCATTACTGTCAGACTAAAGGTTCCATGCAGAATACCTACGCGGGGATTTGGCAGTGAATGTAATACCGCCGTCGTCGCCGTCCCGTCTGACTTCCCGCTCTTCGCCGTCCTCCTGAAGTACCTCGTCGATATAATCTGCGAATGCGATTCTGAAATATACTCTCTTAACCAAAGTTCTAATAGTATAAAAATAATTAATTTCATGTAATAAGTGTTTCTACATTTACATGTACCATGAATTTATCGCTACGTTAATTTCTATTTGTGGGAACTGAAGAGGTGTTCGAAAATTATAATATATAAATGTTCATGAACACTAAAATAAATTTTAAGTGCACCAGTATATAATTGTTGCCACTTAGACTACTATTTTAATTTTAAAGGTAATTTCATGTATAGTGTTTGTATTACCTAATGTTTTATATATCTAATGTAACAAGAAGCATATTATGTGCTTGCAAAAAAAAATAAAAAAAATAATGACTTTGGAAGGAGTTAAAGTAAAAAAATAAACCATAAATAAATACTTGAACCCACACGTGCATGCGACTGACACTCGTAATAATAAAGAATAAATAAGTACCTAATCTATAATACTTTATTTTACCGTGCGTGAACTGTTTAGCCGAACCGTTTTGCTGGAATTCCGGGAAAGTAACGTGATTTTTTCCGTCCTGTAAAAACGTACACACCATCATCATCAACATTCTACGTCCACCGCTGGACATAGGCTCCCCCAAGGTTCGTCATAATGACCGGTCCTGCGCAGCCTGCATCCACCAGATTCTCGTGACCTTTAGTAGGTCATCGGTCCACCTCTTATAAGGGGAGGCTTAATCTACGCTACGCTTTCCGGTGGTCGACACTCGAGAACTCCTCGGGCCCAGCGTCTATCTGTGCTACGCACAATGTGTCAATCGTGCATAATCACACAATTACCGATCATCGTTTAAGCGACATTTCGCTTAATTGTTTGGGTGCGGGCTGTATGGGCCGGTTGCTGATATAAAGAAACTTGCGCTTTGTGCTGCAATACGGCTGCAATTTTCCCTGTTTAAATTTTGGAATTGCCAACATTAATACACGACATTTATCTTTGTAATTAAAAGTGCGTTTAATTTGGTTTTAGCATAAACAGTTCGATGTTTTTAATTGATCTTCAATTAAGTTTTCTCTATTCAAATAGCTGAAGAATTTTTTTCGTTATGATATTTTTTTTAAATTTTATACTTTAAACGGCTTTCGCGCAATTATTATAATCATCTTTTCATAATTCGTAAGCCTCAAAACTTAAAACACGTCATTCATTGAATTTCCGTTAAATTAACATCACACTTATGTTTTGACACTTGAAATCGGTATTATCCTCGTTATTAAATAAATAAATGAAATAAATCACAAAATGAGCACAGGGCCCATCTGATGGTAAGTGGTTTCCGACGCTTACGGATATCAGCAAGGCTCTTTTCAAATCTCGTTTACAAACAAATTTTATAGCTGAACGCGGACGCGATAGAAATATATATGAAAACCCATTTTTTCAGTTAGAATATCTTAACCTGTTTTCCACGTTTGCTCCTTTTATGATGATGTTTCCTGTCACCGACCCGTCTGCGTATGTTCATGTGGGTCTTGTAGTTGACTTGTATACCGAGATCTCGGTCGTTTACGGCATGTCGGCTGTAGCTTAGGCGACGATGCTAAAATAAATTTGAAACTACAATATTTTTTTAATCACACAATGCTGCTGGTGTTCTAATAATATTAATCTTTTATCATAAAATATAATGCAGAATTGAAGTGAAACTTCTAATGCGACTTCCAACAAGGTTGCGTTAAACGTTTAACGCTACCATACTAAAAAGAGACAGAGCGAGAGTGAATGCGTGACATTCGAACGCATGCACGTAATATACCTGTTACAGGCCAGTGCGAGCGTTAGCAACGAGTAGCGTTCAATATTTTAATGAAGTTTGTAAAAAAATATATATATTTATTTTTCTATCTATAATTTAAAGTATATATAATATAAATATTGAAGATGTCGCATCTCTTATACGCAGCTTTCCCTATTACAAAAGCAATTAAATTTAAGCATGAAAAATGAAGAAAACCACAATACTACACATTGAAAAAGAAGTTTCACTTCATTCACGTGCACGAAGTTGCACGCGCACCGTTTTTTTTTTGTAAAAACATTTCTTATGAGGTATCAAGGTGGTAATGATTTTACTTGAGTGTATATAGGACGAAACATCCTGCACATAGTCTTATATAGAGAACACACGTATTTTCATTTTTTTAATGTGGTAAATATTAGTTATTGTTCGGTATGTAATATAACATAGCAATTCGGTGTATACGATGTAAGCTTAGGTACATTCTAATTTAAGCTCTATGTAGGATTCATAAGAACTTAAGAAAAACTATTATAGACATTTGTACGTGTAATAGTTGTTATAATGGTAATATCAGTCCAAGTGGTTATACCATTTTTATAGTAGATATGAGGATTATGAGGTACCTCCATCACTAATGACAAAATGATCAAGAGGAAATTGGGAGTTTCCGTGACATTATCACCCCAAACATTCTATTTTATTTTTTTCGTCTCGGGCCAAAAGATTTTCAAAATTTAAAATAATGAAAAAGCTTTTTTTTGTTTCTTCTTTTTTTGTTTTGTTGTTCTGTTGTTTTTTTTAAACGATGGAATCCACGTAATAAACAATATATGTAACTCACCCGTCTAAAAGGCTTGCACAATTCTTCAGCGAGCAGATGATGGATTTTTGCATCAGTGAGATCTTTCTTAGAGGGATTGTATTCTAGTTCCTGCATGTCTATGTTCCAAGTCGATGTATCTATTTGACTAAAACTTGGACTGAAAATGAAAAATTTACTCTTAATCTAAGTAATTTTCATTTTAATCTAAATTGAGTGTTTATAATACTTACAACGATAATGCCGGTTAAGGTTTAGTTTGTTTAAACAAAAAAAGAAAACACTTTGAAATTGTTTGTTCCAAAGTTAAAAAATATCATATCATTAGACTAGAAAACTAACCTTCCATTAAAGTTTGTGTTTGTGTAATTTTTGAAAATCGCCGACATGGATTCAGCTCCGGAAATGTTACCGATCGTAGAAGCATTTCTTTGCATATATTCTATGGCGTCTCTCATAGCTAATTTCGAATAAGTCTCCAAAATCTTCGGTTCCGCTCCCTAAGTCATTATTAAAACAGTAATTAAATTACAATGGTTAATTAAGACTTAGTAGAAGTAAGTCTTCTAATCATTACCTGATAATTTCTCAAAAGGAATGGCCTGATAAATCTATTGTCGAATCTTTTAAATTTATCACGCATATGATGATTGCCATGTTTGCCGAGAATATCTTCAATGCCTGCCATCAAGTGATCCATGCACTAAAATAAGGAAAACATAAATGAAATACTAAATCAAAATATTAACGTGAGAATAAATTTATTTCATTTGTGATTTTTAGTTTTCTTTAAGTATTTTTAAATAAAGGGTGTAGCTACAAATTTGTATGCGTATTAAAATTGAATTTATTTTGATTTTATGAATTTATCTAAATATAATCATAATATTTTTACTGTGTCTTTACTTATGTCAATACAACAATTAAAATACGTATTGATTTATTAATTAGTCCTTTTTTTTTTGAAGTCAACTAACGTAGCTTTCAAAAAAACTGTGATAGGGCTATTTGTAAGGAGGCATAGGTTTGGGTTGTATAATAATATATTATTATCCTGATCGTTTCAGTAGTGAAGCAAACTAAGAAATCTAATAAAATAGTATTCTAATTTGTTTTTCTGATGATTTATATTGTACATGGATGCAAACTAAGAAATACCTACATTTAACTTAATCTATATAGTTATATAAAAATGAATTGCTGTTCCTTAGTATCGCTAAAACTCAAGAACGGTTGGACCGATTTGGCTAATTTTGGTCTTGAATTATTTGTGGAAGTCCAGAGAAGGTTTAAAAGGTAAATAAATATGAAAATGCTCGAAATTAAATGAAAATAACAATTTTGTTTTCCCTTTGTGTGTCCCCCGTCGGACGGATTCCTTTTACGTCTTTTATTTATCGATTGAGGCACTACGAAGTCTGCCGGGTCAGCTAGTTACTTAATAAAACAGTACTTTTAGTTGGCAAACACAAATACCCTCTCATGGATCCTCTCGTTCATAGTGGGTTTCCGTTTTTCCGCCGTCTTCACATTCAGTATCTTGACCAGGGGCTTGATCGTGATGCCTTGTATGAAAACCGTAAAGTATATCACAGCTATTGTCGTTGTAACAAACATGGGCTGCAGATTTACTACCGTTGGGTCTATAAGTAGAACAAGTGCGAAAGCCACTGCGCCTCGGAGACCTGAAAATATTATAGGCATTGATTGCTTCATTGTCCAAAGCATGTTTTTCATACACACACAACAAACAGATGCTGAAACATGAGCTGAGTTTGAGAGATACCTAAAAAGCTGTATAGAAAAACGGTTAAGAATTAAATTTCGTAATATTAACGAAAATGTGTCAGTAGTACATACCCAATTTAGGATAAAATATATAAAATAGTTCAGATCTAAAATTCAAAGGATATTTAACAAATGAACCGGATGAAAGATTTTCCAACACGTAATTAAATCGTAAATCGTAAATGTATTTCTATCCATAGATTCTATTCATAAACACTGATTCGACTTCGACTGACTCGGTGGTGCAGTAATTAGCGCCCCTGACTGTTGTGACGAGGGTCGTGGGTTCGATTACCACATCGGGCAAACATTGTGTAATGAACAGGTTTGTTTGCTCTTTGTCTGGGTGTGTAATATCTATATATGTATATATTTAAACATTTATAATACTTTTATATGCTTATCCTCTGGCATCCATAACACAGGGAACCCTAATTTGGGGTCGGATAACTGAGCATGATTTGTTATCAGATTTATTTAAAAAAAAAACAATAATTGATCTTCAAAGTAAAACTGAGTCAATCGTTATTTTAATCCTATCGAAGGCTGAAGGGCCATTTAGTTTAAGCGACATTTCGCTTAAGACGCGGTAGGTATTTATCATTGCAATTAAATAAAATTATTTGGTATTAGCATTAATAGTTCGATGTCTTTAATTGATCTTCAATTAAGTTTACTCCATTCAAATAGCTGAAGAATTCTTTTTCTTATTATTTTTATTCCAAATTTTAAATTTTAAATGGCTTTAAAAATGTCGCTTATACCAAATAACCTTTCACCCCTCAATAAACTATGTATGTATTGTATTGTATTAGTGACGAGTATCAAAGCGAAGTACATTTCCTTATTACTTGAAATCTTTAAGCAATAATTCATTATTTACACTGTCGAATAATCGAGACTGTATTTGATCTTATTCTATATTAAAATAATGTACAATCTGCCCATTCTTTGTTATTTTACTTCGCAGACGTTACTCTAGACGTCTAGACTCTAGACATTGTATGTATTTGATATTCGAACTAACTTAGCTCACCGTCTGGAGGATTATTCCAGTAGGTATTCACCGTTTTTCATAAATAGATAGATAAAAAACCGCGTATTTAATAATAAAAAACAAGTACAAAGTCGAGCTTAATGTTAAAGAGCCATAATATATATTATACATATTATATATCAGCCAACCTTGATGCATAGTATATTATTTTTGCAGTAGTGCAAAATAACACTTGTAAGCAAGATATTTATAAGACACACGTAGTGTTTATTATCTTCACAAAAAGTTATAGAAATATTAGAAAAAAAAAGGATTTATTTAGGAGTATGCACTGTAATATTATTTAAATAAAAGCAAATAAGATAACGAGGAAAGACAGTAATGATTTTACTCATCTAATTGTCGCTAGAATAAATAAATAAAATATATATCTACATTCCTTACACCCTGTACGCGCTATAACAATCTATATAATTTTAATAATCCAATAGGTTTTGTTATTGAATACCTGATTAACCAATTTACATATCTGGGGAGTTCCATATCAAATCAGGGTGGTTTGGACGAAGATATAGAGATACGAATTAGGAAAGCCTGGGGTGCTTTCGCGCAGTTGAAACCAGTCTGGGAGTCAAGTGTCATGACCCGTCGGATCAAGCTGACCCTGTTCGACTCCATTGTCAAAAGTGTTCTCCTGTTCGGATGTGAGACCTGGAGAGTGACCAAGACACTCACGAACCGACTGCAGGTATTTGTAAATAAGTGCTTGAGGTCGATACTCCGCATATTCTAGCCAGTCACTATCTCTAATAAAGACCTTTGGATTAAATGTGACCAAAATCCCATCGCGCAAGACATTGCTTATCGGAAATGGCGTTGGATATGACACACTCTACGGCGCAGCGGAGTCAACGCAGCATCAATCGCGTTTGAGTGGCAACCGCTTGGCAGGAGAAGACCTGGTCGCCCTGTACACACTTGGCGACGCACCGTGGAGAGACGCAAGACAGGGTAAAGTGGAGACAACTTGTGAGGGCCCTATGTACCAGCGGGGTACCCTAGAACTACAACACAACACCTGATTAACAACTGTTATTATAGTAAAAGCAGTTATAGCCCGAATTGTATTATTTCAAACACTCACCTCCATAAGACATGACGAATTTCTCAACTCTATTCAATTTGTGCAGACGAAACTTATTTGCTACAGCGCTAAATATGTACACTCCTGAAACAGTAACATGAACTATGTTATAATTACTAAAGGCGAAGACACCACCCTTTGCGTGAACTAGCTCACAGCTCACCTGGTGTTAAGTGGTTACTGCAGTCCATAGACATCTACAACGTAACTGCGCCACCCACCTTGAGATATAAGTTCTAAGGTCTTAGTATGTGTTGTAACAGTTACCCCACCCTTCAAACCAAAACGGAATAGGCGGGGTGGTGGTACCTACCAGTTCGGACTCACAAGAGGTCCTACCACCAGTAATTACGCAAATTATAATTTTGCGGGTTTCATTTTTATTACACGATGCTATTCCTTCACCGTGGAAGTCAATCGTGAACATTTTTTAAGTACGTATTTCATTAAAAAAATTGGTACCCGCCTGCAGGATTCGAACACCGGTGCATCGCTAGATACGAATGCACCGGACGTCTTATGCTTGAGGGCACGACGACTTCTACGACTCTAAAAGTATATTCTATCGCCGTGCCATCAGATCATGCCATTAACTCAAATTTGTATGGAGTTGGAACAGGCCGCTAGGGGCTCAAGTAATATAATCTGATTAGTAAATAACTCAGCAGTCTGTGCCCATGCCTCTCTGATGTCCATAATAGAAGTTGACTAATTAAGACCAGAGGAGTCTAAGGTAGCGTCTTTCTTTGTAAAAAAAATATGTTGTATAAACTCACCTATAATCCGGAATATTGAGCAGAACACAATGGTTAACAGTACGAACCACGTATTCCAAACGTGGGTGTTATTCACTGTTGCGACACCGAGAAACATGAATATAATGGTCTCAGACGAAGACGATAGCATCTTCATAGTGTATTTGATTGTGGTGTGTGATTTATGTGAAATATTCGCTTCAACATAATTCTTCATTGTAATACCGCAAAATGTTATGCTGCACAAAAAAAGAGATTTTAATTAAAATAAATTACTTATGTTTAATGATTATTCATCCCGAGCCTCCTAAGAGCTTATATTGTGTTATGGTATAAAGCTAAAAAAAAGGGTGAACCAGAGGGTCAACCCGTATTAGGGGGACCACAGAAAAAAATACATGAACCAGACGTAGCCGGTCATCATGACAAAAATGTAAGGTTTATCAGGGTTTTAGTAACAAAATTTAAATAATATGCAAGTTTTAGAATATTTATGTAATAATATGCATATCGGCTTTTCCCGTAGAGATGGTTTCCACCTATACATACGCCACTGGGAGCGAGTGGAATTCGCGTTAATAAAAAGTTTACTGGAAAAAAGACCCACTCCCATCGATTCAGTTGGATTTTTTAGAAGAATATTTAGTTGTAAAAAACATCAGACCTACACTACATTACCAAGTTTGGTAACATATATATACTATTTGAAAACAATGATTAGTTTACGATAAAATTTGAAAGTTCTATATATTTTAGTTTTTTTTTTTTCACAAAAGAGTTATTCTTCAAAAAAATAAAGTTATTCTTCTTGATTCAAAACGGATCAGAATTCAAGAGTAAGTACTGACGTAATTTTTAGACGATGTATGTATTGGAAAACAATAAATTCTAAATGTAAATCATATGAGACGTGAATACATCTATGCCAAAATGTTAAATAATAAAATGAATATTATAAATGAGTATTATATTATAATAATATATATTATGTAGTAACTTCAGAAACTGACACAAACAGCACGGTTTGGCTTGTTTATTGAAAAGCTAGCTAATCGGACCGACAAATATAACTCAAACGCACAAATCGAACCTACAAAATATGAAGAACTCAAACTTAATAAATTGATTATAATAATATTGATTTATCTCAACAGATTTAGCCGATTTCGTGCTTATTATTTCTGTGTGATAGTTATATTATATACAAACTAGACCGCCTTGTTACAATGAACAATTAATATAAAATTTATTTATTTTTTATTATTCTTATGTGAAAAGAAGTATGCATTCAAATATTTCGTTTACATCTTTCATTTTCTTTTTTGACTTTACCGCGCATTGCAGATATTAAACCAATCTTAGTAATTTAAACTTCTAGAAGAGCGAGAATTGGGTTGGGGCGGCAATTAGAGGCAAAGTTGTATTTGGGAGTAAAGGTAATCATGTCTTATTAGGAGTTCAAGTAGTACAATTAAGAAAATTTAAAATAATAAAAACTAATTCATTCTGTCTCTTCACAATTATTAAACACAGAAGATTCTATACCTAGGACTAATCTTCGTGTTCAAGTTCAAGAGGTCCTAATATTAAAATACCCTAATAACATTGTTCTCAAATAAAATTTCAGTAGAATATACATGTCTGTATTTACTTCGTTTTATTTTTAGAACTTGTTAAGCGGATATCTGACATCAAGAAAAATCTAAGCAATATTACTGTATTATATTATTTTTAAATTAATTAACGTATGGTAAAAAAATAAGTACACAGGAAGAAGCAAGACGGAGACGGAGGAACATTTCCTAGAACCGCAACCCGCGATTCATATTTTTTGTCCTAAAGCTTAAGCGACGAATTGTTAATCTAGGTATTGTGACTAAAATGCGGCTTACACGGTCGATTTGCGGTCGCACGTTTAATCTCCACGTGATCACTGTAATCGATATATTAGGGGATCAATAACTTTACAAATTACATAAAGAGGTAATTTTAAAAACGATAGATCATTTTTGAATGTAAATGTATTCTTGCAGGTTTTCAGTTGCATTGCCTTCCTGGCACCAGATAACCTGAATGAGTTGCGTGTTGTGGGGCAAGGTCAAATGGAGAGGACCACGTAGCTTGCTATCTCTGTGCGACGGGTTACCTAGTCAATAATGTGGCCAGGTAACGCGGCTGTGAAAGGCAATAACGACAAGTCTGTGGCTCGATTTGTTTGTTGGTACTTTTTCTCAAAACTGTAATTAATTTCGGAAGCTAATTATTAATGTTGACATTCAACATTTATTTTGAACATTTATCTACCAAAGACAAAGTATAATAAAATAATAAATGCGCGACAGAAATAAATAGGCAGGGCGCTCGGCGCACGGATCATGCAGTTTTTATTTCATTAATCGATATAACGATACTTTTTCTGTCGATGACAATTGTGAACAGAACACTCGTAAGGTGATAATGAGTGATTTAAAAAATGTAAGTCTACCTCTCCTGAGATCCAATAGTGTGATCGATCACATGACCATAAACACACCGGGCGTCTAACCTATTAGGCCATAAAGTCTTATTTTGACATAGAGTTTAATTTTTATGTACTTACGCTAATATCCCGCTCATGTGAAACATTTCCGCGTTCAAATATGCTAAATACGCCATTACGAATATGAAGATCGGCTCTATGACCCTGACTTCGTTGGTGAAGCGAGTTACGAGACCCGTCGCGAAGCCCCACACAACTCCAATACACGTTCCGCCTACTGCTACGACCAGGAACGAAGCCAGGCCGGCCAGAATATCCGTGTAGACTAGACGCGACGGTCCCATTTCCCTGAAGGTAAGATAAACGCACGCATATAAACCATGTAAATGACATGTCCTTCTTCAAACAAGGCTTACGGAGAGTACTCAATGGTAGACAGCGGTTTGGCTCTGCCCCTGGCATTGCTGGCTACTATCCATGAGCGACGGTAACCACCTTCCATCAGGTTGGCCGTATTTTCTTTTGCTTACAAAAGCAATTTTTTATTTTATTAAAAGCTATTCTTAGCGTTTACAGCCCAATTTAGAGGAAATCTAATAGTGCGCTATAGATTAACACATTACAAGTAATAATACTCACGTGTATGCTTCGAACATGTGATACAATACAACAGTAACGGCATCGTTAAGTAAGGATTCACCGAAAACAACGATATACAAAACTTCGTCAACGTGAATTTCTTCGAACACCGCCAATACCGCCACCGGGTCCACGGCTGATATTAAAGCCCCGAACAACAGCATATCTAATAACGGTGTTGTACACCCGAACATGCCAGTCTGACCACAAGCCCACAATGAAGCACCTGTAAGATAAAGTACGATGAAAAACAATTGTTCTATATCTTAATTTGTGCTTTACAATACTAGTTTTTTTTTTTCCTACCTAAACTGAGAGTCTTGAGAGGCTATTTCAGCGTAACCTTAACTAGTAGGTGAGCTCACGGGGCTCAAACCTGACGACGTTGCTAACACGAACCCTAGCAAGAGCCGTGCTTCGCCGAATCTACCACCGGATCGGAAACGCGACCCACTGAGAAGATCCGGCGAGAAACTCAGTGGGTTGTGTTTGAGGGTTAATTTACTCGTCGAGCCCTTCGTCGCAAGTGATGGGTTCGACGAGAACGATGACCGGTGCATGAGGTACCTAGAAGCACCGTTAGTGAATCGGGACGATCCGAAATGACCAATACTAGTGGTAGGTCGTATGATCTCTAACTACATCGGCTACTAAAAAATCATGCGTAGCGGTCTGAAGAACGTTATTCTAATGGATGTGAAACTTCGACCTAATTTCTAAAGGTCGACGGAGGGATTTCAAAGATCTTGTAGCGTTTATAAGTTCGTGTCTCATCATCATCAGCCTATAGCAGTGCACTGCTGGACATAGGCCTCTCCAATTGCTTGCCATTGAACACGATCATCGGTTTTTCTCTCTTCATCTCATTTCTTTTCTCTTCTTGTCTATAATAACACAACATCAGGTGGCCAGTAAACTCGTCTGCCTATACAAACTATTAGAATTAAGTAAAAAAAATACATACCAATAGTCAAAGTGTTGAATACAGTCCCAACAACAGCAAACAATAAAATGGTACCCAAATGATCAAAGAATAGCCTGTTTGGCATAAAATATCCCGCATCCAATATTATAGGTGGAAGCATATACAAAAAGAAGGTATCCGGAGTGAGTGGTTGAACGTGTACACTGTGAGTACTTAGAAGTAATGCGCCTATCAACACACCAACGAAGACAAGGAGACATGACTCAGGTAACATTCGTGATAGTTTCGGAGCCATGTGGAACCCTGAAACAAAACTTAATATTAAACTTCTTCTAGACGTTTGTCTGCATAATATTTCCGTACATCTTCTGAATATCTGTCAGATAAACTTCAAGTAAGTCAACAATGTACAATGTCATGTTAAATTCAAAAGTATAAAAATGGTAAATATTTTTTTCAAAAATCTCGACATAAATATAGCCTTGAAAAATTTAAAAATACAAATGTAGTTGTTGTGCAGACTAAACTGTATTATGAAAGAAATTGCACAAGCAAAATCTTATACAAGTATTTATGAAATATTCGGTTCCACGCCTTTCAGCAACGTGCTCTACAAGAAGCCAATGAAAACGGAAAATGATCACGTTCTTAGTACGGCCACTTGCGGTGACTTGAGGAAAAACGTGGAAATAAAAGGCCATCCTAAATATATAACGAGTGAGGGCTATCATGGCCTCAATAAAATATCCAGTAAGAAATCCATGGTACGCTCAACTAGTACAATATTTTACGATCTAGATGAAGTAGCGAAAAGGCATTCGTTTCACTGTCTGAAAGAAAATGTTTTATCTAACAACAATATATTAAAGCTAGTGAAAAACCCAACGAATAAGAACATTCTCGGTGGAAAATCCGAAACCATCGTCCAAGATTGTGCGATGCAAGTACAACC